>NW_018221666.1:0-658 GCF_001263595.1 Phalaenopsis equestris
GAGATGCCCCTCAATTATATGCCAGAAGTTGAAATGTTTGATGTTTGGGGATAATATTTCATGGGATCATTTATACAATCTTTCGAAAATTTATATATTCTGTTAGCAGTGGACTATGTTTCCAAATGGATAGAAGTTGTTGCTTTACCTTGATATGATGCTCAAAGTGTTGCAAAATATAAAAAAAAATCATATTTTGTAGATTTAGGATGCCGAGAGTTATCATTACTGATGGGGGAAGTCATTTTAGAAATGTCATTATCGAGAAGTTATTAAGGAAATATCTTATAAATCATAGCTTTGTTACTGCTTACCATCCTCACACAATTGGTTTGGCTGAATTATCCAATCAGGAAATCAAAAGAATTATTAAAAAATTTGTGAATCCAACAAAAATGGATTGGTCAGTCAAACTTGACTATGCTTTGTGGGCTAATAGGACTGCTTATAGAACTCCTATACGAATGTTCCCATATAGGCTAATATTTAGGAAAGCTTGTCACTTACAAGTCAAACTTGAGCATAAAGCATATTGGGCTATTAAGGAGTTCAATTATAATTTAAAAGATGCTGGTGAGAAAAGATTGTTAAAATTAAATGAGCTTGAAGAGATAAGGAATGAATCTTATGAAAGTGCTAAGATTTATAAAGAAAAGAT
>NW_018221666.1:700-2175 GCF_001263595.1 Phalaenopsis equestris
ATTCTTACTAAAAATTTTCAGCCAGAGCAACAAGTTTTGCTATATAATGTAACAGGCAAACTTAAGTCCAGCAAACTTAAGTCCATGTGGATGGGCCAATTTATTATGATAAAAGTTTATCCTTATGGAGCTGTGGATATTAAAGATCTAATTCTGAGAAAATTTTTAAAGTGAACGGGCATAGACTAAAACCTTATTATATAGGGGATCAACATTTTAAGGAGATTTTAATGTTGGGTCATCCAGAGTAAAGACTGAGAATGTCGGGCTGATGACATTAAACAAAGCGCTTTTTGGGGGCAACCCAAATTTATTTTTGTTTATTTTGCTTGTCTATTTTAGTTTGGAATGTTACACACACACACACACACAAATATATATATATATTATGTGTTAGTAATGATTTTTGGCAGTTTTTAGACGTGCCTAGAAGTTATGAGGAGGAATTAGGCCTATCAATAGATTGGGTTTGTGAAGGAATTTCACCCCGGATTATTTTTAGCCTTAAAAGTCTAAACCTTAAAAGTCTAAGAAAGAGAGAAATTTAGAGAGAATGTCTTCATGGGATATGGATTTGAAGAAGAAGGAAGAAGCCATGAGGAAGAAGTTCATTATTCAAAGTACACAGGAGATGTATAACAGTTTCTTAGCTGTTAGTATTGAAGGGATATCGGAGAAGATCAACCAGATGGAGAATACTATATTTGTATTAGAGACTAAGGTGCTTGAATTGCATGCTCATCTAGAACATATTGGGCGACAACTTAAGATGCAATTTAGCCATACCGGTTATGTAGAGCAAGCAGATAAGGCAATGTTCCTTAAGCAAAAGTGGATCGAAGATGATAGTATTAGAGCTCGTCACCACCGTCCGTTTTATCAACTCTATATTTCTGGAGAGACTACTGAGAGACAACAATTTGCTCCTTCTAATGAAGAGTGGCATTAAGTTAAGTATTAGGAATTGTGTGTTTGGAGTCATGTTTTTAAGTGTGTTAGTGTTTATGTCTTATGTTTAGTGTTTGTGTCACTTATGTGTTTAATTGTAAATGTGTGTTAAATGCTTGTACTTAGGAAAATTTTCTCATCCAAGACTATTTGGAGAGGGAACTAAGTGTTGAATGTGTTTGTACTTGTTTGTAAATTAATATAAGTTTGTTTTTTGTGAAAATTTGTGTTATTTTTAGCCTCGAATTGAATTAACTATGATGGAGAATTTTGAGAAAGAATGGAGTTATAGGAAGTAAAAATAGTCATTTAAGTGCTATGAGACCATTTAGGGGTGGTTTACTTAGGCTAATAATGCATTTTACTTACAATTAAAAATTTCAAAAGTTATGAACTAGCGCCTATTGATAAACCTAAAATATATGGTGTTTTTGGACATATTTTTATACCTATTTTTGAGATATTGTGCTTTAATAGAAAGTATTTTTTTTGTTTTCTTGCAGATACAAGTAAAATTGGAAAAAAAT
>NW_018221667.1:0-505 GCF_001263595.1 Phalaenopsis equestris
AAAAATAAAATAAAAATACTCACTTGTTCAGTGAATAAAGGAGAACAATGTAGAATAAATTTCAAGGCCATTTGGTGCATGTTTTATTTTTAATTAATTAAACACTCTTTGGGATCATTTGATTCTCCATGCATAATGGCATATCAACTTGAATTGGGATTTTAGCATGTTGTAGCCTCTGTCTGGGGAAGTATTCTCCGATTTTTCCATAGTTAGAGGAGCCTCCTATACTGAGACCCATATTTTTCAAGTTATTTCACATTATTTCTTTAAAATAATCATGGAAATTAGCATATTGGTTATAAAATCCTAAGAAAATTTTGGAAGGTCCACCATGACTAGAGAAACCTTTGGAAATAATTTCATGGGTTAAGTCATTTAAAATGTTCTTAAATTTTACAAATACTAAATCACTAAGATAATTAATTTCAAAAAATTTAAACATTTAAATGACTTGACTTTTGATCTCCACTATGACTTATGATCCAGAGAACTCATCATAAAA
>NW_018221667.1:565-1135 GCF_001263595.1 Phalaenopsis equestris
TGATTTTTAAAAATCAAAATATAACTCAAAAAATTATGAAACTTTGTTTTTTGAGCTCTCTGTGATTAGGGGTATTTTCTAAAAATAAAATGATATTTATAATAAAAACTTGATTTTTAGCCTATTCTAAATATTCAAATAATTAAAAACCCATAAAAATCACAAAAATAATAGAGCTTATGGAAATATTTTAAATTGTTTTCTAATCACTTAAGAATAATTAGAATACTTCTCCTGATTTTCTAAATAAAGATATTGAATTTTAAAGCTTAAGAATAATTTTTAAAAGGCTAAAAATGAGTTTTCACTAAAATAATTCCAATAAATCAAAGAAAAACCAAAAAATATATAAAATTTATTCCTTTAAGTTCTCTAACCTTAAGGAGGTTTTTCAAAAATACAAAACTTAATTTTCACCCCCTAAAATATTTTATTTTTATTAAATAACCCAGAACTTGAAATAATACTAATAAATCACAAAAAATTCAAAAAATCATGAAATTTGATCCAAAGGCTTCTCTGGTCTAGATCTACCTCCAGTAAAAATTTCAAGGGATTATAATCTACCTA
>NW_018221667.1:1189-1478 GCF_001263595.1 Phalaenopsis equestris
AAAAATCCTATTCTTGCATTAAAATAATTATATAAATTAAATTAAATTTTAAAAAATCACATTTTCTCCTCTGATGTTTCAATTGACCCATGACTGAGGTAGGATAAAAATTTCAAAGTCATTTGAATTGAATTTGACAAATTATGAGGTGTTAGAGCCTTAGGGGCAAATGTGTAATTTTGGAAATTTTGCCTTAATTAACATTTAGGCTTAGGGTTTGTTTGGCGCCGCTGCAGCTTCTCAGCTTTTCAGCTGCAGCTGTGGGGAAGCAGCTGCGGGGAAGCTGGTT
>NW_018221668.1:0-5223 GCF_001263595.1 Phalaenopsis equestris
GAACAGATCCAACAGACAAAGGAAAGCGGATAATGGCCCGAGAAGAGAAACCCCCACCTTCACCAATGGAAGAACCACTTAATCAAGATAAAATCAAAAAATCATAGAAAGTAGACTGCAATGTTCTAGCTCATCTTAGGAAGTTGCTGGCCCAATTAAGCATCTACGACGCTCTGATCCTGTCAAAGGAGATGAGAGAGTCTCTGGTTACAGCTTTGCCTGACCCAAAAATTTGCTTAGCTTAGTTGGCTAGTACATACTCAGATGAAGTTTGCTCCTTAAGAGAACAATCAGGGGTAACCTTATGAAGACTTGCTACTCGGTACCGCCGACCACAATCGTCCACTCTACATCTCCGTGAACATCAACAGATTTGTGTTATCCAGAGTTTTAGTGGATCCTGGAGCCTCTCTTAACTTGACAAGCTTACGAACATTGGCCTATTTGGATATTGAAGCTTAAGAGCTTACGAACAATAAAATGATGTTAAGAGGATTCAATCAAAAGGGAGAAAGAGCCCTCAGATCAATTACATAACTTATGAAGGTTAGAGAACTCGTGACAACCACTAAATTTCATATCATCAATGTCGAGACCTCTTTTAACGCTCTGTTGGGTCGACCATGGATTCATGAGCACAATATGGTTCCATCATCTCTACACCAATGGATCAAATACTGCAAAGATGGTCAAGAAAGTTGTCAAAGGAGACCTACAACTATTTTCAATGCATGAAGTTGGTATCCATGATGATGCTGCCTACTACGCGCCTCCAAAGAGGACTGTCTTCTCTCGTGAAGTTATCACAAAAAATATAAAGATTTAGAAGAATTACAAAGAGGAGACCATTCAACTCCGCTACAGTGATCTTCCACCACTCCCTTTTCTTTTAGTTCGCGCACCCGAGGTCAAGGCCGGGGACGTGGACGAGGAAGGATCAATTGAATCGTTGAATGGACTAGGCCAACCATCAACATTGGTGTTGAAGATAGTTCTGAAAGCAAGATAATGATGAAAAGACACAAGAAACCTCAGTATGAGATATCCTTAGAAGATACAGAAAAGAGTGAATATGAAACAATGTATCATCAGATAAACCACTATGTGAATGTTATGACCCTTACTCTAATTCTCCCTCAAAAGGTCGAGAGTTTAGAGGTCAAGGAAGTCCACAATGTTGGTTCAAAGCTGATCAAATTTTATTGTGCTTCTACCTTTATTAAGCTTGAAAAACATGTAAATTTGGATGATGATCCTAATGAATTAATGGAATTGCCTTTTGGTTACTTCTTGCCTTGTGTTCAAAAGTTAATTCAACAGGGACACTTACCAAAATAAATACCAAAAGATAAATTTAACTTTTAGAAAAATTATGGAATGGTAAAAGTCGAACTCCAAATTCAAAAGAGAGTCTCAGATTTGGTACAGTCAAACCAGTCGATGATTCTGAATTTTGCATGGTTGTTACTTGTGAGTCAGAAGAGGATTGCCTCGATATAGAGGATGACTCTAATGATCAACCAATAGAAGATGCTCCACTAGAATTTGAGGAGGAAATTAAATCTACGGTTGATGAATTGAAAGATATTAACCTCGGGACTGAAGAACAACCACAACCTACATTTATAAGTTCTCTACTCAATGATAAAGAATCTTCAGAATTGATCAAACTATTAACAGAATTCAAAGATTGCTTCACATGGAGCTATGATGAAATGCCACGAGTGTCAGCAGAGCTTGCAGTTCATCAACTTGGGGTGGAAAAGAATAAAAGCCCAGTCAAACAAGCTCCCATGAGAATGTGCCTCGAAATAGAACAATAAGTAATTACCGAGGTGAAGAAATTAATAGACGCCAACTTTATAAAAAAAGAGCAATACCCCACGTGGTTAGCTAACATTGTACATGTTAAGAATAAAAATGGACAGATCCATGTTTGTGTCGATTTCAGGGATTTGAACAAGGCATGTCTAAAAGATGAATTTCCACTACTCATACCAGAGATGATGGTGGATATTGCTACAACACATGAAATTCTTTTCCTTTATGGACGAAACATTGGAATACGACCAAATCATTATGGCTCCTAAGGATGCAGCACTTACTACCTTCAGAACACCGATTGGAATTTTCTGCTACACAGTGATGTCGTTCGGCCTAAAGAACCCTGGAGTAACATATCAACGCACAATGACGAAGATTTTTGACGACCTCATTCACAACAAAGTAGAATGCTACATGGATGATTTGGTCCAAAAGTAAACAAAAAATAGACCATTTGTACGATTTGAGGATTGTGTTTGAACGGGTACTACGATATGACCTTAAAATGTATCCCTTAAAGTGCGTCTTTGGCGTTACCTCCGGGAAAGTTCTGGGATTCGTTGTCCGTCATCGGGGAATCAAGATCAACCCAGAAAAACTTAAAGCTATATTAGAAATGCCTCCTCCTAAAACCTTAAAACAGCTACGTTCCTTCCAGGGAAAGTTGGCATATTTGAGATGCTTTATCTCTAATCTCTCAGGTAGGTGTCAACCTTTCTCAACATTAAATAAAAATGATGCCAAATTTGTTTGGGAAGGGAAATGCCAGCGGGCCTTTGAAGATTTTAAACAATATTTAATGACACCTCCTATCTTGGTTGCCCCTATCTCAGGGAAACCTTTGATACTTTATACCGTGGCCTTAGATGACTCTCTTGGTGTCCTCCTAGCCCAAGTCAATGACGAGGGTAAAGAAAATGCACTCTACTAACTGAGTCGTCACCTAATACCAATGGAGATAAGGTATCCACCTATTGAGAAGCATTGTCTGAAACTAATTTTTGTCGCTCAAAAGCTTAGACTTTACATGCTTTCTGATAAGATCACCCTAATCTTAAAAGTTAATCTATTGCAATATCTGATGACCCGACCAACACTCTCCAGATATTTAGCAAGATGGTCAATGATCTTATTGTAATTTGATATAACTTGTGTTCCCCTCCGTGCTATCAAGAATGGATACTAGCAGACTTTCTCGTTGCGCACCCACTGCTAACTGGGTCCTCTCTCAACGACTGGTTAGCAGATGAGCAAATATTATAGATGGAATTCTCCAGTGCGCAACGCTGGGAGATGTACTTCGATGGTGCTTCATCAGCCAGAAAAGACAAAGGATCAGGCACATTTATACCAGGTAAAGTAGGGATTGGTATACTACTTATCACACCAGATAAAGGTATGTTGAGATTCTCATATCACCTGACAGAGTCGTGCATCAACAATGAAGCAGAATATGAAGCTTTAATCATCAGATTTGGGATGGAAATCTCAATGGATATAACAAACAATGCCATCTATGGCGACTCCCAACTCGTCATCCAGCAAGTCCCCAAATAATAAAGAGTTTTGAAACCAAGATTAGCAGAATACCATCATTACACGATGAAGCTCCTGGAACAGATCCCTGATGTGACTTTCTACTAGATTCCTAGGGGAGATAATGCCCATGTCGACGCTCTAGCAAAACTTGCTAAGGAAATAACATGTCCCCCGGAGGATATCATTGAAATCACAGTGCAAAGAAAACAAGTCTTGTCTCAGATTGATCTCAAAACTCTACGCAAGCTTGGAAAAGAAGAAAAAATAAATACAGTTGTAGAAATCAACGAAGATTGGCACAAGCCATTAATAGAATATTTGCATACTGGAAAGCTGCCAGAAGAAAAGTCTGAGGGGCACCATATCACGTCTTACGCCCTAGAAGGAAATGTTCTCTATAGGAGATAATTCAATTAAATGTGGCTATAATGTTTGAGCAGAGCCGAAGCACAAAATATTATCAAAGAGGTGCATACCGGCTTGTGTGGCGCTCACCAATCAAAGCTGAAAATGAAAATGAAGATCAAAGTAGATATTATTGGCCAGCAATGATGTCTGACTGCATGGATACAACCTAAAAATGTCACCAATGACAAGTGCGTGGGGTGATTTTACACCAACCTCCAAATGTGCTACACCCAACTAATCGAGTGTTGGGGCACGAACATAATAGGTCTCATAGGCCCTTCATCTTCTAAAGGACATAGGTTTGTACTTGCCGCTTGTTGGCGTTATTTCGAGGTTGGAGTGAAGTTGCCCGTAAGAAGCTGTCGGTCACAGGAATCAAAATCCCGTCACCCGCTTCGGAAGGACGTTAAAGTATGAAATCAAACAGACCCCGTATTTTTCATAGTTAAAAATGAAAGAACAGTGTACCTCAAATTGTGCATCTATCCCGAAGGATAAACACAAGACTTGATGATGAGGCTCGATCAAATAAACTAAGGAAAGTATGAAGTCCGTTTGGTCTGCAAAACCTTTGTATTTGCCGACAAGTTCCCTTAATTAATATAAAGGATTAAATAGGGTTTATATTAAGGTTAGTTTGGACATGCTTCCTATAAGGGAAAACCCATATAGTTAATTACATCTTAAATGACCAAAGTCACCTAAGAAGACTCTCGATAAAAATCAAGAAACATTATCTTCAAGGAATTTCAAGGGGTAGGACCCTTCAACAAAATCAGAAGTAGAGGTGTGAAAAGGGAATGGTTCAAATTTGAAATATTTTATTGTAGAATCAAAAGAAGGAAAAACTAGGGGATGTCATGGATCCAGAGAAGAACCCTGGTGAAATCCTAAGCTATCCTAATGTTTGGCTTCAGTTTTGAGGAGAAATATTTAGGTGTTTCATCCTGCCAATTTTATTAGTTAGGGCTTACATTCATGTGAAACGATCACGCAAATAGCCGGGAAGATATCAGGATTTATGTCGTGACAAACGACAACCTCGGAATCCTTAGACGAGTTAGGGTATATATTATATAGCAGGACTATACAAAGGCATAAAGATAAGGTGAGGATTTTCATTGCATAAGCAAGCAACCTCGAAGTCCTATGGCTTTACTGTTTAAGTCTAAGTAAGGAAGATTGGTTTAGCTGGGGAAGACAGGTTTTGCCGTTGAAGATGGTCGTGTTGCCCACCACTCTAGTCCCAAGCTCCTTACCGTGACGAGTTCAAGTTATCTAGTGTGTCAAGTTATAATGTCAAGTCAAGTGGCCCTATGGTTGAAGTTCTTTAAATTTTATGAGGGCATATTAAAGTTGATTAGAGTGACACCGGTTAGGATCATATGGTTCCCTCGTTCCGACACCACTATTTTCTATTGAATTCACTTAGTCCAAATGAACTTACTAAAC
>NW_018221668.1:6053-6774 GCF_001263595.1 Phalaenopsis equestris
AAGGGGAAGTTAGTGTAATTTGAACACTTAGCCAAATTTTTAATCCTAATTGGGCTTAGTGGTGTTTCAAGGATGTTTGATTTAATTATGTTTATTTCTCTAATCCTTGTTTAATCAATTTTTGATTTAGCCTAGGTCACCACTAAGCCCTTAAGACCTAGGTGAGTGTCTTAATTAGTTTTGAAAAGGGTTAAACCTTAAGTGGTCATGATTCATGACTTGGATTTTATTTGAAAATCAAAATAAGGGTATTAAATTATTTAATTATTGACTTCAAAAGTCATACCCATAAGTCCAGGATCATTTAATTTTAATAAACTTCCAAATTTATTGATGATTTAAAAATTTATTAACTTAATTAAGAAAGTGAGTTTGGTTTCTACCAATTGACCCCTTGTGTTTAAAGCATAAAATAAATTGATTAAGATCAGACATTACCCATTCCCCTCCTTGACTTAAGCCTAAATGTTAATTAAGGCTAAATTTCCAAAATTACACATTTGCCCCTAAGGCTCTAACACCTCATAATTTGTCAAATTCAATTAAAATGACTTTGAAATTTTTATCCTACCTCATTCATGGGTTAATTGAGAAATGAGAGGAGAAAATATGATTTTTCAAAATTTAATTTAATTTATTTAATTATTTTAATGAAAAAATCGGATTTTTCAAAGAAAATTTTTACTGATCCCTAGCTATATAACTCTGAGTTTCCCTAACT
>NW_018221669.1:0-315 GCF_001263595.1 Phalaenopsis equestris
AAATTACATTTTTATTTCAATTGCCTATCAGTGAAAAATATGCAATTTGAACTATATTATTTTGATTAATATTGATTTTTTAAATCTTAGTTCGTAGCCTCTAATATTACTCCTTGTGGGATCGATATCTAGGACTCCATTAGAGCCCTGTATTACTTGAGCGATACGTATACTTGCGTTGATAAGTGTGACCTTGCAATTATTGAGTATTTTATACACATCTTTATCAAATTTATAAAAGTTGTCAAGTTTTTGGCACTGTTACCGGGGATTTAAATCATCTAGCACCAGTATCAAATTCTAGTATTTTTAAGC
>NW_018221670.1:0-27010 GCF_001263595.1 Phalaenopsis equestris
TTGAGTAGGCATAACCATCGATCTCGCCGTTGGCGACCTCGAGGATGCTGTCGGCGGGCTTCTAGAGAATTTGTCCCGTAGTCTCGGGAAAATCTTGCCATCGGCGGCGTCGAGGGCGTCGTCGGCGGCCTAGTTCAAATCTTCACATTTTGGTCATTTTCGCTCCAAATTTGTTCCTTTTTGCATCTTTTTGCTCCAATGACCCTAATTCCTTATTCTTGCAACAAAACATCAAAAATACCTTTCTTTAAAGTGCAATATCATAAAAAATAATATAAAATAGGTATGAAAATCTCAACATATTTTTCTTTTGGTCAACAACCAAAGTTTGTGCAAGAAATGAAGCACTTTCCCAAGGAATCATGCATGTAAACTTTCAACCAAGGTATGAATGGAAGAAAGAGTGGAGGAGAGGTGATGGGTTTTAGCTAAGTGGAAAGGAGAAAAAGGAAGGCAAGATCTAGGGTTTGACCAAGTGGAAAAATTAATAGGGGGGGATGGGTTTGACCAAGGTAAATTGGAGAGGAGTGAGGCTAATTTAAGTAATGGTTTGCTCATGAGAAACTAAGGAAGAATGGAGAAGGTATTGGGGTTAATTTGACCATGTAAAGAAGTAAGTGGAAGAGGGAATAATTTTGTAGATTTCAATTATTGGTAGAAGTGGAGGAAGAATAGAATTAGGGCTTGTAATTTTTGAGCCTTGTGAATGAAGGAAATTTGGAGAGACCTAAAGCTAAACTTTCGTCCAAGGTGGGAAGGAGAAGAGAGGAAGAGAAATCTAGGGCTTGGTTTTGGTAATGGGAAAGAGGAGAGAACATTAAGCAAGACTCTATTTAGGATCGTTTTCTATTTTTTATTTTTGTTTTTGTTTTTAGTCTTTTTTTTGTTTTATGTTCTGGAAAATGCATTCGACTTTATTTTGATCTATTTGTTTATATATATATAACATATTTGGTTGAGTGTTTTCTATATAACATATTTGGTTGAGTGTTTTCTATTTTTTTAAGAGAAGCTTCAATCCCAATATCATATCCTTATATGCAACGACAATGAATCTAATTGATCCCGATATCATATCCTTATATACAACGGTAATGAATCTAAGAGAAAGATTATTATTGCTTAATAAGAAAAAGAGGCAATATAAATAAAAAAAATTAAAATCAAAAGAGTTGTTTCCTCATCTAACTCGCTCCCCTTTCTTTCCTTTTCCCTTCTTTCGTGCTTGAAACCCTCACGGTACACTCTCGACTGGTGCTAGGAAGCAATAATGGGATCACAACATATAAAGATCTCTGAAACTCCGTCATATTTCTCTTCTTTCCTGCCAACTCCCCTTCTTGTGCATCAGCTCCTCAAAATCCTGTAAATAATCTTCCAAGGAGATCTCCTAATACAAGATTTAACACAAAACGAAGGTGAACCATGATTAAAAAGCATGATAACATGCAGATAAAATCACATAAAATTGACTTATTTCTTAAACATATTCAGAAATAGAGAAACATTCACGATAACTGAGATGGGATGTCCAAAATCACACTTCGTACAAGCGGTACATAACAAACAATAAATAGTTGTGTGTGTGTGTGTGTGTGTGCATACAAGGAAAATATAAACATTATATGCATTTGATCTTCAGAGAGCAAGTAGTATGATAGTGTGTAGTGTTGTATCTAGGGTATAGCTGTGTAGCTGATCCCGATATTTTTTATATGTAAGGATTTATGAAGTTGACACCACTACTTGAAGATTTTAATCCCCGATAATGACACAAAAAACTTGATCCCAAGCAAAGTAAGAGCAAAGTAACAAAGTAAGATTTCAATTATATTTGTAGGGATTCTACGCAAGTATACATATTGTTATCAAGTAATATTATGTTTTTTTATTAAGCCCCAAATATAGATCCCATGGAGATCGAGGTTAATCACGGCTGCTTTCAAGAGAAGTTCTAGTATAGAATAACACGCCATAGCTTGGAAGGTTGATAAATGTTTGGTTTTGTTTATATCCTACAATTATCACTACAATATTATTTCTACTTCTAAACTAAAATACTTAGTGAAAATCAAAAAGTGTGGTTTAATATATTAAAAGTACAATTCCTCATGCAATGAAATTAGTGACAAGTGTAAAAGTAAAACAAGTAAAGAGAGAGATTGTGATAAATAGGAGCAATTATATTCTTTACTCTTACTAGAGATCCTATAAAGAACATTGATTAATATAAAGTTTGAATAGTTCTGAAGACTAAGTTTCTAAGTCACGGTTGATGTTCTTCTTCGGGCTTCCTCAGGATAGAAGGAAGAAAAGTGCAAACAATAGTTCATTGCAGTGAAGGAATAAGAAGAAGATTGTTCTCCCTAGGCTTCTTCTTAGTGGCTTGTGGAAAAAGAGAAATTTGGGTTTTTTCTTGTAAGTTTGTCTTCTTCGGTGTATCTCGGTGTAGAGTTTTCTTTGGTGTATCTCGGTAAAGAGAGAGAAGAACAAAGAGAGAAGAGAGAGAGAGCAACGAAGAGTGAGAGATTTCTCTTGTAAGTCGAGGTGATCGACTGGTGTAAATTCCTCAAGTAGTAAAATTATCTGCAACTCCGTGGAAGTAGGCAATTTGCTGAACCACGTAAATCTGTGTGTTTCGCTGTGTTGTTCTTTTCTGGTGTGTTTTTTCTCGTTCTATTTTTCACTTTGTCGATCGTTCTTCTGTTTGATTTATAAATATACCACATCAACTGATATATCTATAGATCTCGCAAAATCAACATCATATGAACTACATTCTCATCGATGCAATCTCATGTGATTCTACCACAGTTGATTGAGACAATACCATCATGGATCTTACATGTTCTCACAATAGATTTTAACATGCAAGTTGATCAAGTTTACATGTAAATGAAGAACAAAGTAAAAACATCACAATATAAAAACATCTCAACATATTCTCACTCTACTCATTTTTATATCTTACACATGCATATTAATTTATTATAAGAGAGAAGAGTAAGGAAAGCTACTCACTACATGTGGAGAAACAACAAGATCTTTTCATTAAACAAGACTTTGAAAACATACAAAAAAAATGCTATATTCAAATCAAAATACAATGAAAATACTCATCTTTGATGGAAATCAAACTCTCTTTGTATAGCAATAGCAATCTCTTTACAATCTTCTCCAAGAATAAAGTGAAAAGGAAAGAAGAAATCTCTCACTCTCTCTCTTTCTCTCTCACCTTGTTGCCCCACTTGGGGCTCACGCCCAACCGTTCTTCTTCTTCTCCTCTTCCAATTAATTCTAAAGTCCATAGTTCTTTGAAAAACATTTCCAAACCTTATTTATAATTTCCCAAGAGATTCTTACATCTCTCTTAAAAATGTCCATATTCATTGAATCTTCCAAAAGGTGCCTCAAATACCTCTTCATAACTCCTTACAACCGCCCCAAATTCTTCTAGAAAGTCCCTTTTATCATTTCCAACGAATTCCCCAAGAGATGCACGAAGCACCGCTTCAAAAATCATCCAAGTCTGACGTATATTCTAGAATATATGTTGAAAACCATCTTCGGCCCCTAAGCGTGGATTCTGGGGCGCTTAAGCGCCCTCCTCTTTGTCTGGTGGAGCCTAAGCACCATATTTGGGCGCTTAAGCGCCAGGCACAGGCACTTAAGTGCCCAATTTTGGTCCCCATGGCTCCGGCGTGCCTCGATTCGACCCGATTTGCTCCGGTTTGCTTCATTTTGGTTCATTTTTGTTCATTTTGCTCCAATCACTCTAAATTCTTCAATTTGATGGATTCTTCAATTTGATGTAACTACAACAAAAAACACAAGAAAACATATCTTTAAAGTGCAATATCATTATAAAATGAAGCATGATTGTCGGCACTATTTTTGTTAAGGAGTTGCCCGTTGGAAGCTGTCGACCGCCGGAATCAAAATCCCATCGCCCGCTTCAGAAGGACGAAATCAAACTGACCCCGCATTTTTCATAGTCTAAATGAAAGAGCATTGTACCCCGAAAGATAAACACAAGACTTGAGAGTGAGACTTGACCAAATAAACTTACAAAATATATGACATTTGTTTAGTCTGCAAAAATCATTTTATTTGCTGACAAGTTCCCCTATTTAATATGAAAAATTAAATAGGGTTTATATTAAGCTGGGTTTGAAAAAAACTTCATATAAGGGCAAATCCCTATAGTTAATTACATTTCAGATAACCGAAGTTACCTAAGAAAACTTTCGATAAAAATCAGGAAATATTATCTTCAAAGAGGTCAGAAGGATGAGACTTTTCAATGAGATCAGACAAAGAGGTGTGAAAGGGGAATGACTCAAATTTGGAACATTTTGTTTTTGGAATCCAAAGGAGGAAGAAGTAGGGGATGTCATAGATCCAGAGGAGACCCTCGGTGACTTTCCAAGCTACCATATCTTTTGACTTCAATTTCAGAGAGAGATTATTTAAATGTTTCATCCTGCAAATTCATGTGAAACGATCACACAAATAGCCTGGAAGATGTGAGAGTTTAGGTAGTAACGAATGATAACCTCGAAATTTTAAGACGAGTTAGGACTTATATTATACAGTAGGGCTATACAAAATACCTAAAGATAATGTGAGGATTTATGTTGCACTAGGCAGACAACCTCGAAATCTTATGTCTTGTTTATTTAATTCTAAAGAAAGATATGCTATTGTAGATCCTCTTGCTGATTAAGATCGCTGTGCTGCCCGCAATGTTAGCTCTAAGCTCCTCTTCATGACGAGTTTAAGTTTTCTAATGTGTCAGGTTATAATGTCAAATCAGATGTCCTTATGATTATGGTCATTAAATGTTATGGGTCATATTAAAGTTGATTAAAGTGACACCGGTTAGGATTCTATGGTTCCCTCGTTCCAGCACGACTATTTTCTATTCGATTAACTTAGTTTTAATCTAAATGAATTTACTAAAGTCAAATCAATGAGTTCCATACTTTTATTTAGACCGTGGGAAGTCTCGTTAGCAACCACAGGTTACCTCCTCCAAGGGATTCCCGATCATCCGATAGAGATGCCTTAATTTATTTGAAGTTGTAGTTTGTTGTGTCAGTGAATTTTATCTTGGTTAATTTTAGTTTTGGTTTTGGTTTTGCGGCTATCCTAGCAGTTTTGGTTTTCATGCAGGGTGACATCGTTGTTTAACATGCAAGCTCGAGACAAGAAGTACATAAAGGTAAATGCTTTAATTTAAAAATGTACCTGTCAATTCTTCTCGTTCCACTACCTGAATGGTTAGTATTTGCAAGGCAAGTATATAATCTTGCAAGGAATTTAAATTGCAGGAGTAAATGAAGGTTTAGCTACAAGACCCCAAGTTATGACTTTATTGAATCTTAGAAGATCCTAGTGGATGATTTTAGAACAAAATATGACAAGTCCAATTCGCCCTTTAGAATGTTGAATAGATTTCAAAGAGCTTGGGTTATGACCCTGGACCATTTTGAAGATCTCTTGAAATATTTTGAGTTCATTTTTTGACTTATCATATTGTTCAATTAATCATTTGTGGTCGAAGTGTGACCACGTCGTTGCTCAGTGAAACTTGACAATTTAAGTATCCCGAGGATAGAATACCCAATTAATCAATTGATATTTCATTTAAAAGTTATGTGAGTGAGTGCCCCTAAGGCAAGTTTAAGTCATTTAAGATTGTGATGTCTGCAATTAAGGTCAGACTTGCAGTGTTTAAAGATGTTAATCACCAATCATATTATCTTCCAAATCCAATCAATTGAGTTTAGACATCGAGCTTAGGTCACTATTAAGCCTTTAACAATCATGATAGGTGGAATGGTGATTATAAAAATTTTGATTTAAATGATATGTATTTTTATTGAATGATCATGTCATCATCAATCTTAGGCTCAAAAATAGTAAATTATCACATTTCTAGCTTAAGCCCATCACTTAAGAATCATTTGATCTTATTAACTCCCACGTCATGAAGATTAAGAGGATTATGATTTTGTTGATGTTGTGCAAGGGTGGTGAGTGAGTTTCTAACTTTTAATCTCATTGTATTTCAATCATCCAAACATATTTATTAAGATCAAAATTACCCATTTTCCCTTGGTTAATCCTAAATTTTTTATTAAGGCGCCAAAATCTAGAACAACTATTTTGCCCTTGGGGCACTTCACCTCATAACTCATTAAACAATTAAAATGACTTTGAACATTTAGAGTGCCATATTTATGAGGTAATTATAATGTTAGAGGAGAACATGAGGAATTCTCATAATTTAATTTAAATATTTATTTAAACCCAGAAAATATGATTCCCTAGAAATTGATTTATTTGACTTTCCAAAATGAGGTTTTTATTTATGATACAATTATTAGAGGTTTCCTTAGGTTAGAGAAATACTTAGCCAAAATTTCATGATTTTTGAATTAAATTATTATTATTATTTTAATGGGAAAGTAAGGAAAATCCACTTTTAAGCCTTTAAAATTTATTTTTAACTTAGGAAAAATTAGGAAAAATATTTAAGAAAAATTCATATCAGGGAACAATTAGGCACATTTTAAAATATTGTGGTATTTTTGGGATTTTTAATTATTCTTAATTATTTTAAAATTCAAAATAAAGCTAAAAAATTAAGTATTTTCTAAAAAAAAAATTTATTTTTCCCAAGTGCCTCTGATTATAAGGAACTCAGAAAATCACTTTTCATAATTTTCCCATGTGTATTTAATTTAATATAATTTTTTTTGTACAAAAATATAAGTTTCTTTAGAAAATCAATTTTAATACTTGAACTGAATTAAATAATTTTGAAATTTTTTCGATGAATAAACATGATTTTTATAAACAATGTGGGTTTGATTTATATATTAATATTTAATTAATTATAGAAATTTACAAGATAATTCAAGACATCATGATATTTTTCCTAGACTTTTGTGACTACAAGAAACCTACTAAAATTATTTCCATAATTTTTCAAATGATATGTTGATTTATATAGTTAAAATAGCAAAAAAAAAGTTACCTTAGCTTGAAAATTTGGGTTAGAAGCATAGGGATGTCCTCTGACCTTGGAAAAACGGAGGACATAGTCTCGTTCTTAGCTAGAAATCCAACATTTCAATCCAGGACCAAACACATTCAGATCAGGTATCATTTTATTCGATCATTGTTAAATGACGGACAGTTGCTACTTGAAAAAATTTGTGGAAGCAAGAACCCTGCTGATATGTTGACCAAGGGCGTTACACTTGAGAAACTGAAGTTGCGCTCGACTTCAGTTGGTCTTCTGGCATGAAGACAGGGGTTTCGAGTTGTAGAGGTGGAGGATATCTTGTTTGAGAAAAAAGTCGGTAGAGCTAGTAGATGATGCGGCTAGTAGGTGATGCATTCAGTGTCCTAGTCTCCAAGTGGGAGAATTGTTGGGTAATGTGGAGACCCAATCCACCTAATTTAATTAGCTTCTTAATTAAGTATCTCACCTACCGCTCACCTACCACACCCACCTACCACACCCACCTACCGCTCACCTACCACATCCCACCTACCGATCACCTACCTCCCACCTACCGCTCATTTATATAAATAGTCTCTTTTGGTTTAAAGGAAAGTCAAGCCAAGCAAGGCCAGACAAGCAAGGCCAAACTAAGTCATCTTGAGAGCTAAAAGAAAGAGAGGAAGAGAGAGAGAGAGAGGAAGGGAGAGAAGAAAATAGAGATTTTCTTGTAAACGTTGAGGCGCTCGACGGTGTAATTCCTCGAAGAAATAAATCCTCTACAGCTCCGTGGACGTAGGCAAATTTGCCGAACCACGTAATTCATGTGTTACTATGGTGTTTTTTCTGCGTGCAATTTTTTTCTCATTCCATTTTTGCTTTATTGTTGTCGTTTTTTCACAACAAAGTGACTCCCACATCATGAAGATTAAGAGGATTATGATTTTGTTGATGTTGTGCAAGCGTGGTGAGTGAGTTTGTGAGTTTCTACTTTTTAATTCTATTGTATTTCAATCATCCAAACATATTTATTAAGATCAAAATTACTCATTTTCCCTTTGTTTCCTTGATTAATCCTAAATTTTATATTAATGCACCAAAATCTAGAACGATTGTTTTGCCCTTGGGGCACTTCACCTCATAACTCATTAAACACAACTCAAATGACTTTGAGCATTTAGAGTATCATATATATATGAGGTAATTATAATGTTAGAGGAGAACATGTGGACTTCCAAAAATTTAATTTAATTTAAATATTTATTTAAACCCAAAAAATAGGATTCCTTAGAAATTAATTTATTTGACTTTCCAAAATGAAATTTTTATTTATGAGAAAATTATTAGAGGTTTCCCTAGGTCAGAGAAATACTTAGCCAAAATGTCATGATTTTTTGAATTAAATTATTAATATTATTTTAATGGAAAAATAAGGAAAATCTACTTTTAAGCCTTTAAAATTTATTTTTAACTTAGAAAAAATTAGAAAAATTATTTTAATGAATCCTAAGTGATCAGAGAGCAATTAGGCATATTTTGAAATATTTTGATATTTTTGGGATTTTTTATTACTTTTAATTATTTTAAAATTCAAACTAAAGCTAAAAAATTAAGTATTTAAAAAAAAAAATTTTTATTTTTCCCAAGTGCCTTTGATCACAAGGAACTCGAAAAACTACTTTTCATAACTTTTCCAAGTGTATTTAATTTAATATAATTATTTTTGTACAAAAATATAAGTTCCTTAGAAAATCAACTTTAATACTCAAACTTAATCAAATAATTTTCAAAATTTTATAGTGGATAAAGATGATTTTTATGAATAATGTGGATTGATTTTTTAGTTTGTGATAAGTAATTAATTTTGGATAAATATATAATTTACAAAAATTAACACAATATATTTATATTAAATTAATTATAGAAATTTACAAGATAATTCAAGACTTCATGATATTTTTCCTAGGCTTCTCTAACCACAGGAAACCTACTAAAATTTGTCTCATAAATTTTGAAGTGATATTTTAATTTATATAGTTACAATGATATCTTGATTTATATAATTAAAATAGCCAAAATAGTCATCTTAGCTTGGAAATTAGGGCTAGAAGCGTAGAGATGCCCTCTGACCTTAGAAAAATCAGAGGACATAGTATCTATCATGAGGAATAAACCCTCAAAATTTCAAGTCATGGTGAGCAATGTTTGATCATAATGAATTAAAATACTCAAAAGGGTATTAATTCAATAAAAATTAGGGAATAAGAAAATAATTTTTATTTGTAGTCTACATTATTCTCCTCTGTTCACTGAGTAAGAGGGGATTTTTCTTTTCATTTTATGATTTATTTTTATGATTTTTCTAGAGAAAGATATGGATTTTTTAAGTTTAGTCATTTAAAATAATTCATAAAATCCATATTTTTCTACTTATCCTACACGGCGTCACCTCAACCTACGACGGCTCTGAACTCACACGCGACGCTCCATTATTCGACGCTGCCATCCACCTTAGCTACCACGCGACCCACCTTTTCGTACCAAGAGTTGGTCCGGCTTGATCTCCTCCGTCGATGAAATAAACACACGATCGGACGAATCTCCGGTATCGTCCCCAAGTGACCTAACTCGTAAGTCATTCACACTAAAACCTTAAGATCTTTGTCTAGGCTCAACCAAATTGCATGGGGTTTGTTTCTAAACCTTCATCTACTCAAGATGAACACATCCATGTAGTTAATCAAATATGAAATCAAGTCATTACAAATGGAGAATCAAAATAAGCTCAGGCTGAGTTTAGAGCTCAATACCTTTGTCTGAGAGGGGAGGCCTCAATCAGATGGTTATGGTAGCTTCGATTGGATCCAACGAACCTCCAGATGAAGTCTCAAGCTCTGGTAAATTGTCTAGATATGAATTTGATCAATGTGCATTTCAGGTGTTGGACTAGAGCTAGGTTAGAGGTTGTTTCAGAGGGGGCTTTTCTGAGGAATCAACTCCTTTCACTGTGGTGATGGCGTGTGCACAATTAATTGGAGTTTGGTTCACTTTGGAGCTGTGGAGGAATATGTCTTAGTTTTGGCCTGATTTTTAAGCTCAAAATTGAACTCTCACTGAGGGAACCAGAGAGGGAAGATGGTTGGCTTAAGCTCAGGGATGCTTGGAGAGTCACTAGGGCGGTCGGTAGGGCCAGGGGTGGTGGCCAGGTGGCTAGGTGAGCCAGGAGGAGGGTTAATTATGATTAAACCTCAATGGCAAGTGATGATGGAGGGGATATTTTGGTTAAGGCCAATAAATCGGATAAGATCCCTTAAATCCATAGCTCACCAAGTTGGTTTAAGGGGGTTTAGCCTGGTCAATAGGTGTGTTTAGTGGTTGTGGTGTCATCAATTTGGTGACTTTAGCATGACTAAGTTAATTTTGGTACATGGGCTCAATTGGGGTCAATGACTAGAAGTTGGGTTTGGGTTAGGCTAGCCATGAAATTGAGCTCAATTGATTGATCAACTTCGCATATATGATTGTCATGAGAAATTTAGAAAAGATTTGGAGTGATTTTGAATTGATTTGGAGGTTCAATTTTAGGGATTTTGGGTATTTGGTCAATTTGGGGGTGTTGGGTTAGACTTGGGTTTAGGTTGGGCTAAGCTCAAATTGATGGTTGAAAATGGTCTATATAAATGTCATGAAGAGTTCTCAACATCAATTGGGTGCCAATTTTGGGGTTAGGGCATTCAATTTGGTGGAATTTGTGGACATAGCCAATTTGGGTCAAATTTGGGAATTTTGAATGTGGGTTGAAATTAATGAAATTGTAGCTTGAACCAGGCCAATTAAAGGTTCAATTTGATGTGTAGGATTGTTATGACGAGTTTCAAATTCAAATTGGGGCAAATTGAGTAGGCCATGGGGTTTAATTAGGTGAGAATAGGTCATGGGGCTAAAATTGGGGGTTTGACTTGGATCAAAATTGAGCTCAAATCATGGGTCAATTAGGCTTGGATTTGGTTTGTATTTATCATATGAAAGATGAATTTGAGTTTAGAATTGAAATTAGGGAGGATTGAGACCAAATTGATGGACATTTGGGGTGAATTTGAGGAAATTAGGCCTTTAAAGACAATATGGGGGTTTTGGTCAAAATGGTCATATTGGCCAAATTAGGTTCAATTGAAGGGTCCAAATTGGTTTTGGAGACATTTGAAGCGATTTTGGATGTTTTGGGAAAGTTTGGGGCACCAAGGGTATTTTTGTAATTTTGGCAAATTTGGGGTATTTTGGTAATTTTGGAAATTTTGGGTGGTTTTGGGCAATTTGGGTATTTTGAAATGGTTTGAAATGATTTTTGAACAAATTTGGGTATTTTGGGTGAATTTGGGAATTTTGGCCAAATTTGGGGTTTCAAGGGCATTTATGTAATTTGGGTGGATTTAGGGGCAAAAGGCCAAGTTGGATTTTTTTTGGTAGAATTCGGGTGTCAACCACCATGTATGAGCTATGGACCAATGAAATCCCCATTTGGGTCCTTTATGTACTAGTCTTAGCTAAACCCTAGCCTAAGACTAGTGGATTTAGGGGACCATCTACATGAGTCTCCTAAAAGATCAAGGAATCAAAGTCAAGGTGATAGTGAGTTCAAGTTAGTGAACTAGCTCCAGACCAACACCCAGAGTCAGCCCTAAGGTCAAGCAATCCTATGGGGACTCTCCTTGAGATAGATCCTCCATACTGAGCCCACCTACTAAGTGCTAGAGGTTGAGACCAATATGTGGAACTTCAAGTTAGGCAAAGGAGAGTATAGAATTTCTAATGGTGAGGGATCCTTTCCTGTTCTCTAGGAATAGTCAACAAGAATTAGACAAACCCTATGGCTAGACCCTAGGGTACTAAAGAGGGAAAACTAAACGTCAACCAAAAGTGAGGTCAACTTCATTATAAAATAAAACATGAAAAATAGTACATTTTTAGACGTATCAAAATCCCCCAAACTTAAACACTACTTTTCCTCAACTGATACTACTTTTTTAAAATAATTTATATAGATTAGATTTAATGGGTTATCCTTTAGAATTACTAAAATTTTGTTCTAAAATATGATAGTTCAAATTAGAAGAACTTCTAGTGAATCAAACTTGCTCAGGGTCTAAAATATTTATCATCAAACTTGGAAATATTTTTTCCTATTTAATTCAGAAATATATGCAGATTTTTCAAACTTCAGATCTTATGAACTTTACTTTCTAGACTTAAGAACTCTCTTAAAAATAATTTTTACTAATATAAGTATAAAAAGCAAGCTTAGGATTGTTCTAAGTTCTTTACTCTAGAAAGACTCAAGTGAAACCAATTTTTGATTAGGACCTCTCCTCAAGCTTCTCCTCACTTTTTCTCTTTTTTTCTTGCATTTTCTTTTTCTTTTTCCAAGATCTTTTTGATCCAATTTTTTTATATGTGAGGATTACTATATTCAAAGAAGTCCTTAAATAATTTTAAAAAGTTAAAACTTATTACTTTCCTTCACTTGAAAAGATGAATTTTTTTGTTTATTATTTAAAAATACTTTCTAAAAGAGCCTTAATTATTTGAAAATAAAAATTCTAAGAATCCTTAATTTTTCAAAAAATACAATTTTTCTTACTAAAGATAGTTATTCATTTTCCCAAGCTTTCCAATAAATATCCTTAACTCTAGGTTCACCCTTTTCACCAAAAATATTAACTAAATTTTCCTACATTTTTATTTCTAACATCCTTAAGGTGACTCCACGTAACAATAATCATTAGAAATAAAATACAAATTTATTTGTAGTACTTTTAAAAACATGTAAGGTTTAAATTTGAAACATTTTTCTTTTCCCCCCAAACTTAGCTCAAATATGTGTAACAATGAAGTACAAAAATATGCGGTGAGGAAAGATCACTTTTACAATTTACTACACATCCTACAAAAATATCAATAAATAATACATGATAGAATACTGCAGTACAAAGTAAATCTAGCCTAAACATGATTGGCATAATATTATAAAGGAATTTTAAATAGTAGAATAGGTACAAACTGAAGATTAAACAGGAACACATTTTAAACTTTATAAAGGAATTGTTGGATGCTAACAAGTTTAAAATATTGAGATAAGTTTTTTCATCTCCAATGGCTCATTCAACTTGACTCACAAACATAGACACAGAGACTCCAATACATAGACTCACAGATTCATAAAAAAACAATAACTACGGTTAATTTGATCTCCCTTCCACTCACATTTTCCCTCCTTACTTTCAATTTCTAACGGGAAAAAGTACACTAACAACGTGGGTGTATTATAAAAAATTATATGGTTATCACCCATGGACTAGAATTCCCTAATGTGTTGCCAATTCAAGGTTACTCTAAGTCTAAGGTATTAATCTGGTAAATAAAAATGGTGTAGTTCATCCAGATGTTGTTCTCTAAGTAAGTTCATGACCTTACTCAGTGAAGACAAGGTCAGACAAAGGAAGTAATAGAGTTGACATGGAACGGTCCAAGTCTAAAATCTACATGCTTCAAGGTAATGCTCAACTCAGGTTATGAACTAAGTCGTGACAGACTCCTCAACCTGCTACTACCAGAAATCATATACAAATCTATTCATGATGTAGGAATTACCTCACAACATTAATCCAATCCACTCTTACACATCAAACACGGACCAAATTCTAACATCTCACTATTATCCAATCCAACATATCAACAATCACACTAAATTGATAACAAAGTTAACCATGGGTTGCCTCCCACGAAACGCTTGGTCTAACATCCATGAACCGATGTATCCAATGTTTACTCTGGTTGTCCTAGCATCAGAATCTCATTCATTTTGTCTGTATACCATAAAATATGCCATTCAGCCATTCAGTGATTTTGAAGAACTCTTTCTTAAGAGATCTTTTACTGATTTCATCATTCAATTCAGATTCCTCTTTTGATTAAGTTGAATATGAAGATATAAATGCTTGTGTTGTAGATGAATTCCCTAAATAAGTAGGTTTTAAAATTGTATTGGGTACATTCATCTTACGTTCATGAGATTTTTCAATAGATGGAATTAAAAGTTTACTATTTTTGGTAATGTCCATCAATTCACACCTCTCCTGAACATATATACAGTCTTCTTTAAATAATGTTTTCAACTCATCATGAAGGTCCATTTCAATCTCATTTGTTAACTTACTCTCAAAACTTTCTTGGAAGTGATCTTTACTTAGATAATCAATTTCATCTATCAAAAAACAATCATTATCTTTTCTCTTAGCTGGATATTTCATAGTCTTTAACACATCAAAAGTGGCTTCATGGTCATTAATATTCATAGTCAACTCTCGTTTTTGCACATCTATCATAACTTGTTCAGTAACAAGGAACGACTTCCATAAATTAATCGGATTTTCTTTATCTTCCTCCATATCTAATACAATAAAGTTCACATGAAAGATAAATTTAGCCACTTTAACAAGCACGTCTTCTATAACCCCTTTTGGATAAATGATAGTTTGATCAACTAACTGAGGTTACAGTAGTGGGAGAAATATCAACTAAACTTAACCTTCTAAATATAGATAGAGACATAACATTAATGCTCGATCCTAAATCACATAAAGCTTTTCCACATAATCTTTCTCAAATTGCACAAGGAATTGTTAAGCTAGAAGGATCGTTAAGTTTATGAGGAAGCTTTTTCTAAAGTATAGCGCTGCACTCCTCACTTAGTGCAATGGTCTCGTAATCCCGAGACTTCCTTTTCTTGTTTAATATTTCCTTCATAAACTTTGCATAACTTGGCATCTGTTCCAAAGCTTCAGCGAAAGGAATATTTATTGTTAACTTCTTAAGTACTTCCATAAACTTTGAAAATTGTTTATCCACTCATGTTGTCTAAGTTTTTGATGAAATGGAGGTGGTGGTTTTTCTAAATTGATTTTAGTTTGAGATATTAATTTTTCCAGATCCTTAAAAACATGTTCTTTAGGTCTTTTATTTTTTTTTCTCTCACAACTTCTTTCTCTTTTCTAATCACATCCTCTATCTCTCTTCCACTTCTTAATTGCAGCTTCTACTTATTCATTATTGTTCTCTTTAGGGTTGATCTCAATGTTGCTAGGAAGTATTCTTTGGGGCCTATTGCTAAGTGAATTAGTAATTTGTCCTAGTTGATTCTCTATGTTTCTAATCGCAGCATTTTGACCTTGCAACTGGTTCACATTTGCAATATCTTCTTATCCTTAAATTGTTGATCATTGTTAGAGTCTGGTGGATATGAAGGTCTATAGTTTGTGTTCCTCTGATTATTCCAACTTCCATTTAGGATTTACATGATTATTTTCCCATTGTCGGTTTCCACCTGAAGTAGTATGATACCAGTTAAAATTAGGATGGATCTTCTAACCTGGGTTGTAAAAGTTAGAATACAGGTTGTTTATGGTATTTAAAGTCTCATATGATAAGTTAAAATCAATCATATACCCTAATGAACTTTCATCAAATTGAAGCTGCTTCATTCCAAATTGGTCCAACTTTCTTGATATTGCAGCAAATCTGAGATGCAAGAATTGCAATTGCATGTATATCATGAACACTGACTAACTTTTTAATATTTTCTCTTGCAGAGGACCATTGAAATTTATTTTTAGTTATTTCTTCAATTAACGCATATGCTTCATCAAATGATTTTGACATTAATGATCCACCAGCGACAACGTCAATTGTAAACCTAAGGGATCCTACTAACCCATTGTAAAAAGTTTGAATAATTAACTAATTAGGCAGAGCATGGTGTGGACACTTTTTTAGGAGTTTCTTAAATCTTTCCCAAGCTTCGTATATTGATTTCCCTTTATACTGACAAAATGAGATAATATCGTTTCTAAGTTTAGTAGTCCTTGAATGTGGAAAATACTTAGCTAGGAATTTCTAAGTTAACTCCTCCCAATTTTTAATAGAGTCAGATACTAATGAGCATAACCACAGTTTAGCCTTATCCCTTAGTGAGAAATGAAAAAGCCTTAGTCTAACAACATCGTCTGACATGTCGTTATAACGAAATGTAGCACAAAGTTCTAGAAAACTTGATAAGTGTAAATTGGGATCCTCTGAAAAAATTCCCCCAAACTGGTTGTTATGTACTAGTTGGATAATCGCTGGATTTAGTTCAAACGAGTCAGCTTTTACGACAGGGGCTTATATACTTGAGTGAATTTCATCTGTCGTAGGATTTACATAATCCCTCAATAATTTATGATTATTTTCCAAGTTATTATTTTGAATGTTTCTTTTCCATTTCTATTTCTAGTTTTTCAAGTCCCTTTGGTTTTTTGAATTTTTTTTTCTTTTTTCTAACTCGGGATCATAAGACCAAGTCTTGCAGATCTTTTACTTCACATACACAACACAACAAACGATACATTAATAATTAAACAAATAAAACAAAAAAATATGTTCAACATAACAAATTATTTTCACAAACACTTTGTTTTTCACACAAACAGTGTTTTCACAACACTTTTTCATACAAAAATACTTTTCACACAAAACTTTTTTTATGACACTATAGTTCTCCAAGTCTAAGTCTAATTACTTCAACCAAAATTCTCTTAAAAGTCAAGATCAATCATCGTGATCCCCGTCAACGGCGCCAAAAACTTGATCCTGATATTTTTTATATGTAAAGATTTATGAAGTTGACACCACTACTTGAAGATTTTAATCCCCAGTAATGACACCAAAAACTTGATCCCAAACTTGATCCCAAGCGAAGTAAGATTTCAATTATATTTGTAGGGATTCTAAGTATACATATTGTTATCAAGTAATATAGGGTTTTCTGATTAAGCTCTGAATATCGATCCCATGGAGATTGAGGTTAATCACGGCGGCTTTCAAGAGAAGTTCTAGTCTAGAATAACACGCCCTAGCTTGGAAGGTTGATAAAGGTTTGGTTTTCTTTATATCCTACAATTATCACTACAATACTACTTCTACTTCTAAACTAAAATACTTAGTGAAAATCAGAAACTGGGGTTTAATATATTAAAAGTACCCTTCCTCATGCAATGAATTTAGTGACAAGTGTAAAGATAATACAAGTAAAGAGAGAGATTGTGACAAATAGGAGCAATTATATTTTTTACTCTTACTAGAGATTATATAAAGAATAATAGTTAATCTAAAGTTTGAATAGTTCTAAAGACGAGCTAGGCAGGGAAGATACTAGCTCTTAATCTAGAGTTCCCTCTTATCCCTCCACCTGGAGGTTAACATCTTGCATCAAAACCTAAAATAATTGACCAAATTAGGGGCTTTAGCCTGTCACTCTAAATTCCTCTAACTCTACACCATTTAAAGATTATTTTTCCTATTTATTTGCATTTAACTATATGGACTACATTCTATTTATTGAGACAATACAATCACAGATCTTACATTTTCTCACAATAGATTTTAACATGCAAGTTGATCAAGTTTACATGTAAATGAAGAACAAAGTAAAAATATCACAATATATTCTCACTCTACTCAATTATACAGCCTACACATGCGTATTAATTCATTATAAGAGGAAAGAGTAAAGAAAACTACTCACTACACATAGAGACACAACAAGAACTTTTAATTGAACAAGACTTTAAAACCATAAAAATAAAGTACTAATTTCAAATTAAAATACAATGAAAATACTTATCTCTGATGAAAATTAAACTCTCCCTGTATATCAAACGCAATCTCCTTACACTCCTCTCCAAGAACAAAGCGAAAAGAAAAGAAGAAATCTCTCACTCTCTCTCTTTCTCTCCACCTTGTCACCTCACTTAGGGCTCACACCCAAGCATTCTTATTCTTCTCCAAGTCTTCTTCTCATCTTCCAATTAGTTCCAAAGTCCAAGAGTTCTTTTAAAAACATTTCCAAGCCTTATTTATAATTTTCCTAAGAGAATCTTAAGTGTCTCTTCACTGTCTTAAAAAATGTCCATATTCATAAAATCTTCCAAAACATGCCTCAAGTGCCTCTTCATAACTCCTTATAACTACCCCAAATTCTTCTAGAAAGTCCTTGTTGTCATTTTTAACGAATTCCCCAAGAGATGCACGAAGCATCGCTTCAAAAATCGTCCAAATCCAACATATATTCTAGAAGATATGTTGAAAACTATCTTCGGTGCCTAAGCGTCGTTTCTTGGGCGCTTAAGCTCCCTCATCTCTATCTGGTGGCACCTAAGCGCTATATTTGGGCACTTAAGTGCCCAGTTTCGGTCTGCATGGCTCTGGTGTGCCCTGATTCGACCCGATTTGCTCCGATTTGCTCCGGTTTGGTCCATTTTTGTTCATTTTGCTCCAATTACTCCATATTTTTAAATTTGATGTAACTACAACCAAAAACACAAGAAAAAATACCTTTAAAGTGCAATATCATTATAAAATAAAGCATGAAAAAAACATATTTTTAGGCGTATCAGTAGCCATTTTGAACTTCACATCCTTCTAAAAGTAGTGAAAATTATCTTCTAACAGGCTAACAATATGCAGTGTTTGGCTAGATTTGCCTCATTCCCATTCATTACTAAAGCTGATCCTTGAGGTGGAGAGATAGAATATGACTCCACAAAATCACATGGGCTTATTATTTTGGGCTCTTTAGTGAAAATCATACTACACCAACTCAAGAAAAAGACAGTGCATAAGCTTCTTTCAAAGTCATAAGGACTGATATGTAGCAAGATACAATCTTCTTCATAGATGTTGATTGTACTACTGTCAGGTACACATGAGAAAGATAAAATGTGTCATGAAACGATTCTCTTAATCATGAATCTGAATATCAAAAGGATTGCATCAAATTCTCTACTTCGTAGTATCCTAGGTGGGTTTTCTTCACTATCATGGAAACAACATCCATACTGATGAGTTGCTCTGCCCTTGTCTCTCATTCATTTTTTTTTAATTTAGTATAAGTACGCCTCTTAAATTCTCCTCGGTGACCCTCTTCTTCGAGCATGTAAATGACCTAGACAAAATTCTACTGCAATACATAAAAAAAACACCAGTATAAAGCTTTAATCCTTCTAAGATATTAAATGGTTTTCCCTTGACTTGTTCAAAATATTCAAAGTGTTACTTTCCCATCATTTGCATCTGGCTAAGAGATCATAGCCTCAATCACCAAATATGGATGCAAAGGCTACTGTGATTTCTATGGAGATGTCTCAATTGTCAAGGAGGCTAGTATATATGTAAACATGGTATCTCAAATCACTTGAGATAACTCCACAAATAAGTATTCTTCAACACTAGGTACTTGTTCAACTCATGCAACCTCTATTTCTTTGGCAATTCTAGCATGCATCTTCATCTTTCTATTCTTATTCATTCTTTGTATTTTGGTGAGTGTAGGCCTCGCAATCACAAGCCTAACTTAGGGTTCACCAAGTGTCTCATTGGACTCATCACATATCAGGAATGTAACAGTCTCTTCCTATTTTCTAATTTAATGAATATTTGTTTGTTTTTTTCCCCACAAAAATTTTATCAACAACTTGTCTTCTAGAACTTCCTTAGACTCAACCACAGTTATCACTGGATTGTCACAGAGCATATCTAAATCTTCAAATCTCATGTTGAAATTGATGACTGGTTTATTTTCTTAAATAAGTTTGCTTAACTTCCAGACAAATACTATTTTTGAAGGAGAAAATGAGCCTTCCTAATGAGAAATTTTTATAATCAGAAAAATGAAGAGTTAAATGTTGTTTGAAGCTAAAAAATTATATTTTAAGAAAATCTTGCAATTTTAATTTAAGAAAAAATTGAAAATATAATTAGGTTCAATATTGAAATTAACTTTAAATGATTAAAGTGTTTTGATCTTAATTATTCATAAGTTCAAAAAGATTCAATATTTTAGATTTCATTAGAACTCCATTGAAATAAATTCACTATAAAACAAATCTTAAAATAAATAGATTGAAAATTCAAATTTCCATTTAGATTTCAAAGATTCACAACTATTTGATCCCCATGAATTCTTAATTAGGTTTTCTTTCAATGAAACACCCTTAGATTAATTTTATATATAGTATTTCCTAAAGTAACACCAATTAATTGGAAGCATTGGATGTTCACCCTTACAATCCATTAATTTAAAGGAACCTCGTTGATAGAATTTCTCTATCACAACTGGGCCTTCATAATTGGGTTCAAACATACTACTGATCTTTTGGTGGGCCAAAATTGGTCTTTAAATAAATAAAAATACTTCACCCACACGAAAAGTTCATGGTCGAACTAATTTTTCATGAGCTTGAACCTTTTGTGTTTGATACAATTTGAGATATTGTTTAATTATTAAGTGGCTTCTTCCAATCCTTTGAGCACTTTTAGTCGTAACTGAATATTTCTTGTGGAGGGTTTGTCAGACATGTTGTAATTCATATTGAGGAAAGTTGAATTTCTAAGGGAAACACAACTTCAGACTAATAAACTAATGAAAATGAAGTAGAACAAATTAAGCTTCTCAACATTATATAAGCCCACAAAATTTGTACTAATTGCTCATACCTGTTGGTTTTAATTTATGCCAAGGCAATGGTGTCTTTATAGAACCATACAGATTTAAAGATTTAATTATTTAAATAGTCAAATTCAACATCAAATTTAATATTATATCTCAAGAGATAAAAATACCACTTTACAATATGTTCAATTATTTAAATTAAGAAATATTGGATATTTGTGATGGTCTATGATTAAAATTGACATATTTTTTTCATACGTAATCCAAATATTAGATAGGATTTATATTAAATTTGGGTTACAAACTTCCTATAGGCACAAACCAATGTAGTTAATTACATCTTAAATAACTGAAGTTACTTAAGAATAGTTTTGATTATGATTGAGGTTTTATCTTCATGAATTTTTTTAAGTTTAGGTTTTCATAATTGAAAAGTAGAATTTCAAATAGGAAAGGCTCAAAAGTGGAATAATTAATAACAGAACCCAAAGAAAGAAAAACAAGGAGATGTTAAAGATACTAGAAAACTTAGTGACATTTGAATTACCTTATGGTTTGATTTTACAAGTTTTGATAGAGATTTACTTTATGCTTCATCCCGGTGTTTTATTAGAAAATTAAGACTTAAATCACATGATATATGATCGTGAAAATGCCTAGGAAGTGAGAATTTATGTCATGATTAGACAAACAACCTCAAAATCTTAATATTGAAGTGAGACTCACTGAAAGAAGTAAAATCTCAAAAACCTATTTTAAAGGAAAAGAATGAACACAAATAGATAAATGTAGCAAACTTGTAAACCTACCTAGACAGGTTATCTACTAAACCACCCAATCATTGTGAATACCATGCATGACTAGTCTCAATGAATGCAAGATAGGATATGTTGTTATTCATTAAAAGTAGTAGGTCTTACAACTTGATTATAAATCAAAATGCCTAAGTATGATTGATATGCACAATATCTTAAGACTAATACAAATATATTTTTGTGAATTAAAATTTAAATATTTTATATCTCATCACACATAAGTATTTTATTACTTTTTGGTTAGCTTTTAATGTCGAGTGCTCATACTAGGTTGTGTAATATGATATGCAAGTCCTTCATAATGAATGTATAGAAGATTTGTTCATAAGGCTAATTGAAATACAAAGGAATACTCACTCTATAAGTCGGTGGTCCTCACAGGTTAAACCACCTATCTTCGTGCAATGAGTGAGGGTCTGAAGATAAGGAATAAGAATAATAAGTTATTATTTTGCCTATGGTGATACTTTTATGGCCATTCCTAAATAATAATGATGTTTCTGCTCATTTTTATTTAATACAAATTTGATTTTTTTATATGCATGATATTTCTAAGGTTGTGAATGTAATGTGTTGTGAAATTATAATTTTGGTAATGATTTTCATTTATTTATTTTTTAAATCAAGTTATATTATTGGTTTGACTAGAAAATTTAGTCCTTAAATGTGCCTACCGATAATCCAGGCAAAAACACAAATAAAACATTGGCCTAAAATGTGGGCAAAACAACAAAAGACAATAAAGGGGTGTCAATCCTAAACCTAAGTCAGACTTGTTGGTCAACATCATTTCAAATACTATTATAAGTTTGGTTGTGGTTTCTCATTTTGCTTTCATGTTCATTCTCTTGTGGATATTTCTAATGTTGATAGTCTACATACCACAACACACCCTAACTTTAGAAAAGAAAAGGACTCAAGAAAGAGAACCTACACTAATTTGGTGGCATAGTTTTAACTACATCACCCTATGTTATTGAAGCAACCCTACAAAATAAAGTTAGCACATCCTTAAGTTACTATGGAAGCTTAGAAACATGCAAAGTCTTGTGGTCTATTTATAAATTTTGTGGATAAAATTTTTCTTAGTGGGGAAGATTGTAATGTCTCATTTCATCTCCTCAAGGGAGTCAAAGAGCGGAAGATGAAGCAAGGGGTTTAGAACTCAAGGGGTGTTTTCATGCTATAAATTGATGTGAGCTGGAGGTGAGATCAAGAGAATTCATAACAGGCGCCGACTCCGATTGTGAATGGCTTACTTATGGAGTTGATTGATGTCTATGAAGGCATAAAGATAGACAACACATGCAAGTTTGTGCTTCATCATACTAGAGGGTGAGCAATGCTAGCGGGAGCATCAAACTTGCTGCTTGGACAATCCAACACACGAAGAAGCCGAAGTTGAAGAGGAAGAGGAGCTCTGTATAATAGGAAGAAGATGAAAGAATTTTCATGAGTCCTGTGCACACGTAGAAGAAGAGGGGAGTGGTGCCCTAGCCAATCTAAGGAAGTAGGTATGAAGAAGCTCTTGTGCATGCTGGTAGGAGGTGGATCTTGCCTGCGTAGGAGGAAGAAGGATCTCTATGTGCGGGAAGGGGAGATTGAACCTTTGAAAGGTAAATGTTTAAATTTTTAATTTATGAATTTATAAAATTATTAATTATTAATTATTATTATTAAGGTTTAATTAATTAAGGATTCAAGCTATAGAAGTTTTATATTTGGATTGAAGACATTTTGGTGATAGTAAGAAAGTTTGAGATTTTATTTCCAAAAGTATTTTTATATAAATTAATAATATTTAATAATAACAATAGTGATAATAATTGCAATGATTAAATTTAAATTTAAGTATTGAAATCTTAATTGAAAAAATATAATAATTAATATTTAAAATAAAACATAATTAAGTAATGTAATAACAGTTTATTAACATGAATATTATTTTATAGTGTTAATTTGAAAGAAGTGATAAAACCTAAGAGCAAGCAACTCATATATGATCAAGGTGAGTACTTGTACTTTTAAATTATAGTAGTATTTGGTTTCTTCTAAATCTAATACACTTTGTTAATTTTTAGAGAGATTTTATTTGTTCTTTAAGTTCATTTGACATATTGAATTGTATGTCAATGATATTTTTATATGTCCATTAAATGCATAATATGGGTTATTAAATTATGTATTGACTGTTACAAATAGATAATAAGAATGAAACTTACTATTCTGATTGTTTTCATGTGCATGATTGACTATACTATAATCACATATTTGTGGTAATATGGAGTGAACACTAAGGTACCCGTACGCCTAAATGAAAAAAAATATTGATATTATATTACCTTAAACGATGCAATTTTAGATGGTGCTCTTTTGATGGATGTATGCTAATTAAAAAAATATTGATATGTAAAGGATAAAATATGGAATGGTGATTGTTTAAATTATATTGAATGATCATATTAGATTGTGTCACTCTTCACATGTTCTTATATTGATTTAGATAAAGTTTAACTGTCATGTATATTATCTTCTTTAACATTGTATAACTATATTCTTAGAGTATGGGAATTCACTTGCTGTGATTAGCTCATTATTATTATAAAGTAACATTTCAGGTTTAATTAGAATATGAGAAAAAGAAGAGAAAATATTTATAGAAGACACAAACAACTAAACTACTTTAATTTTATATACTTGCACTTTCAATTATTAAAATATTAGTTATAGAAAAATTTAAATTCTCTGTCCGACCGTCTGTGCCTGTCTTAGTTAATTTCAAGCCCAGGTTCGAGTCATGACACACGCAACCCTCCTAGAAATATACCCTTAATAACTCCAGATTCACTCTTAAAATTTGACGAGCCTCGGTAGCAAATCTTTGAAAATATTCTTTAAGTGATTCTCTTTCAATTTGACAAATTCTAGAAAGATGAGAGGAGCCTTTGATAACTCTTAAATTTGCTATAAATTTTTCCACAAAGAGTCTGACAAGTTCATAAAAACTATGAATAGTTTCTCTTTGAAGTGAAAAAAAACCAAGTATGCGCCTGACATTTAAGAGTGGTAGGAAAATTTTGACAGAGTAGTGCATCACCAACTTATTGGATATGCATGATGATTCTATAATGATCAATATGTTCATATGGGTCAGAGGTCCCATTATAAGAGTTAATACTTGGAAGCTTGAATCCTACTAGAATGGAGTTTTGGAAAACCATATTGCTAAAGGTGAAAACTCCTGAAAACTACAACTAGTAAGAAAATGGCTTTCATCTCTTACAAAGTTTTCTTGAAATATTTAATGTATCTCATCATGAATTACATGATGCGGTTGATCTAAGTTCTCCACAAGTGTTGGAGGGTTGCAACATTGTTCAATTGCACAGGATGAATGTGTGAAATTAATAATATCCTGCGAATTAACTTCTTGACCTAGTTGAGGAAGAACTCCAATATGAGGAGGGGTTGTCCGTGGAGCGTCCTCTATATGTAGAGCTATGATTGATGGTTGATCTTGGAGTAGATAAACCTTTCCCACTTGTGTTACTGCTGGTTATCGATTTTCACAAGAAAGCTGAAGAATCTCATTTTGAGGTTCCTCCATTCTTTACATATAGATCTCAAGGGGCGAAGAAGAGACATCTACACCAGCAGTGTGATGTGTATTGTTAAGAAATAGAGCAAAGGCTTGGCATTTCTGAGTCTAAGGCTATACAATAGAATGACAAGTGTATGGACGAGAAGCTCATATAGTACGCTTATTATCCATCGAAGAAGTATAGACTTCTATCGATAGGGTTTTATTTCTCTTAAATGACGTCAAACTATTGAGTGCAGAAAAATTCATGGCATTAGAATGATTAATGTATGTCTTCATGGTCTATAGAAATGTCTTGAAGAGTTCGCAACATCAATTGGGTGCCAATTTTGGGGTTAGGGCATTCAATTTGGTGGAATTTGGGGCAAATTTGAGGATTTTGAATGTGGGTTGAAATTAAATGACAAGACTTTATTTCTCATAAATGGCGTCAAACTATTGAGTGCAGGAAAATTCATGGCATTAGAATGATTAATGTATGTCTTATTATTGTAGGAAGATCTTGGACTCACACAGATAATTGAAAAGTATTAGACGAAGACACCAAGATTTTTTTATGTGAAAAAACTTGAAAAGTTAAAAAATCAAGGGCTTTAGCTCAGTTAACGTAATCCATTATAAGTTTGTAATTTCAAAGATATACCATTTTCTCATATTTGAGAAATTAGGGCTATAATTTTACCCACGTTACAACACTTCTTTGTATTTAACGTACGTAAAACTTTAAGAGTTTGAAAAAAGGCGTTCAATATAGTGATATGTGCTACAATTGTATTTAAGATAAGACGTTATATATGGGGGTGGCCAACAATGTCGAACAGGACTAGCGAGTGGTGGAGATATAAGTTATCGACGGGTTTTAAGTCTTGAGCAACATTGAAATTCTACTCCCCCACCCCTGTCAAATGAAGAAAAGTGATATATTTATTCCCTTCAGCTAGAGGCATTTTGTTCATTTGCGAATAACTCCAGTAAACACTTGATTGGATGACTCATATTGATTCCTTTTTATTATAGAGTTTTTTTTAATGATTTGAGGGACTTAATGACTAATAGATTTAAGTGATCTTAGACTCATTGGATTACGCTCGTCGAGACGCTCAATTTGGCTATGCGTATGTCAAATTTGAAGTTTATTTAACAATTCAATTAGCATTTTGAAGCCTACAAATATGCTTTAATGGCTTGATCTAAAATTGATTGGACTCATGTTGAACCAAATTTGATATCATTGTGTCTGCCTGATCGAAACAGTTACTTTGATTATAAACTTATTGAAATTAAGCCTTTTAGATGATTTTTAATTTGAATATGAAATGTTTCTCGTTAAAAAAAAATATCTTGAGATTCATGCCAAATGATAAAATTTATTTTAATACGTCAATTATTTTTAAATAAATTATAATTTATAGTTAATTTTTTTATTCATTTAATTATTAAATGTGACAAATATTACACGGCATATGAAGAGGTAGATATTAAGATGCTAATTCAAATGATATCAAATCAACTACCTTGACAAGTAGCTTATATGGTCCAAATTTAAATATGAGCATTATTTTATTAATTCCTTGTATGATGATATCACTTGATATGACGGGTGTTTGTTCGTTTGCTTATTAAAATACTAAAGCTTTTATGTAATCTAAACTCATAAATTAGTCTTAAACCTAACTGGGAAAAGAGTGTTGAGTGTAGGCTGTGTCAAAGCTATATTTGTTATTATTAATCGATATTATTTTATAGGGAGAATTATATTTATATCAATATAAAATATATGATAAAAAAATAAAGAAAATAGGCGACAAATAGTGAGATCTAAGGAATCCACAATTTGGAAATGATAGTTTTCTAACCCTCGGATTAGTTTTCTAACCCTTTGGTTTGTTTAATGGCCAAGTTGGATTTTCCTAACGAAAGAAACCAAAATACCATTCAACTTTTTGATTCGTAACGTTTTTTATTTAGAAAAAGAGGTCAAGTAATGAAATGAAGCCGGCAATTTGAATGAAGCCAAGGATATATATATATATATA
>NW_018221670.1:27203-37741 GCF_001263595.1 Phalaenopsis equestris
TATATATATATATATATTTGTGTGTCTGTGCGCGCGCGTTCTTTGTCTCTTTGGTTGACATCTGCTATGTCAATTCTAAGTCCCCTGAAGTCGGGGGTTCGAGCCCCCCGGTGTGTGAATCCATTGAGTTCATAGGCACATGAGGTTGGTTGGTGGCTAGTATCATAGTCTCTGACCAATCTTTTAATATATATATATATATAAAGAAATCGATATTTGGTAGAGGCTCAAATATCGATTTCTCATGCGCTTTTTGCCCCTATGATGAGAGTCTAGGCCATGTGTATAAAATTTCAGAGCCTCCACCCACAGTGAGATCAAACCTTTAACCTGAGAAGACTTACAGTGACCCCGCTACCAACAGGCCAAGGCTTGCGGCGCGCGCGCGTGCACACATACACACACATATATATATTATTTGAAGGCAAATTGGAATGAAGCAGCCAATTTTGAACAGATTTCTTTTCTTGCCTATACCACGTCGGTTAAAGGTTAGGTTGAGATGCGACAGATTGAGCGAGGAATTGATGCCAAAAGAAAGGCTAATGATGATTCACTTGGTTTTAATGAATGTTTGACTACATAATAATTATTAAATAAAATAATTTCCATAAAAGAAATGAGAATCAAACTAAGAATTCTTATTTAATTTCATTTGAATAAAACTGCTTGAGGAAAACTAGCTTTAATTTAATTTCAATATTATTAACTTCCCAATTCCTAAAATTTCCTTTCTTTAAACTCCTTATGCCAATCAGAAGCCTAGATTGCTTCAAGTTCTTCTTATCCCTTGAACACAACTAATAAGTTGAAATTATAAGTGACCACAATCAATAGCCAACAACATCAATCTACCAAGAATTTAGTTTAGAGATCTACCTTTTTTTTCTTTTCTTATGAGTGCTTTCAAGTTTTAAAGTCTAAACACAGAAAATTTTCAAGTTTGAAAGCACATAAAAAGTTAATCATTTTAAACTTAGTTAATAAAAGCCATTTTTGAAAAAGGTTAAGTATGTTACATATACAATAATTTTAACATTTGGAGATTAGAGCACATTAACATAATTTACACATTAGAACATATTTAATTTCATTTAATTTTATGAAAATGAGTTTAACATTTTGGAGCACATTTAATTCAAATTGGTTTTAAAAGTATTTGAGTGTGTTTCAAATTATACAACATTTAATTTCATATAATTTTATGAAAATTAAATTTAACATTTTGGAGCTCATTTAATTAAAGTTGTTTTTTTTAAGAGGGTATCAAATTAAAGCATATTTAATTTCATATAATATAAGAAAATAAGTTAACATTTTAAAGCACATTTAATTAAATTTGCTTTTAAAAGGATTTGAGTGGACTTCAAATTAAAGCACAATTAATTTAATTTAACTTATAAAAGTAAATTTTAACTTTTTAAAGCATATTTATTTGAAGTTAATTTCAAAAGGATTTGAATTTTATTCTTTGATTTTTCCAAGTAATTTTTATGCCTAATACAACCTGACATATAAGTTTGTAAGTGATCTTGTATTAGACTCATGAATTTGCAAACCTTTAATTTTAGTACATAACTATCGCACACTTTCACAATTACTATAGCATATACACCACAACATGCCTAAAATATGTTTTTAACGAACATAAACCAACCTATTTTCCTAACATGAATTTTAAGTTACCTAAACATGGATTATAAATTCATATAAGACAAACATACCCATCACAAATCCTTAAAATGAATTTTATTTTAACATAGATCCCATATAAGCATTTCTTGAATTTAGACAACATATGGGTTTTAATTTTACATAAAGCAAACATAAGCGGGTCATTAATTTAGGGAACCTAAACATAAGATTTAAATTCACATAAAGTCAACCTAAACATTTTATGAGTTTAGGGAAGCTAAAACTCAGTTCAAATTTCACATAAAGAGCAAACAAAAACATTTTGAGAGCTTCACGGGACCACGACATGACTTCTAATTTCATGTAAGGCAAGCATACACATCACATGGATTTTAAGTGACTTAAGCGTGCATTTCAATTCCACATAAGACAAACATATACATCACTTGCATGAATTTCAATACAAAATACTGCAAACATACACATCACATAAATCTTAAGTGATCTAAGCATGAAATTTAATTCTACATAAGGAAAACATGGCACATATGTGAATTTTAGGTTACATGAGCATGTGTTTCACTTCACAAAAGGCAAACATAGCACATGTATGAATTTTGGCAACCTAAACATGGATTGAAATTTAACATCAAGGCAAGATAAATATTCCTTGAGTATAGGGACCAAAACATGAGTGTTAATTCCACATAAAGAGAAAACATAAATATTTCTTGTGTTTCAAGGGACCAAAGAATGAGTTGTAATTTCACATTAAGAGCCAAAATAAATATACAATGATTTAAAAAAAAATTAGAAAAAAGTGTTAGATGCAAATACTTAACATATGAATTCATGGAGTTTATAAACGTGCATGTGTAACATTTCAATTTGATGAAGGTAACCACATTAAAGCAAGTTTAAAAATTATACATAGCTTGATAAAATCTCCCAATGAGACACATGAAATTTTCATCCAAGGTAGGAGGGAAAAGAGTTAAGTGGTAAGTAGAGGGATTTTAGTTTGGTGACATAGAAGAGGAGAGAAGGAAAGAAAGAAAGTGGGTCAAAAATTTGGTGGTGGAGAAGAAGAGGAGAATTCAATAGAGGAGTAAAGAGGTTGATTTGGTGAGTAAGGTTAGGAGGGGGAGGAAATGGAGGAGTCAAGGACTCAATTTGGTGGTGAAGAGGAGAAGGAGGACGAGAAGGAAATGGAAGAGTGGAGGGGTCAGCTTGGCCAGGTGAGGAAGAGAGAGAGAGAGAGAGAGAGTGTGTGTGTGTGCGCGCGCGTGTGTGGTTCTTAGCGAAAGAAGGAAGAAAGGGAGTGGCGCGCGCGCGCGTGTGGTTCTTAGCGAAAGAAGGAAGAAAGGGAGTGTGTGTGTGTGTGTGGTTCTCGACCAAAGAAGGAAGAGAGGGAGAGTGAGTTATAGTAGTTTTAACCATGTGGATAAGAGAGGGAGAGTGAGTTAGGGTTTGTGGATTTCGACAATGAGAAGATGGGAGGAAGAATGAGTAAAGGTTTGCGAGTTTCTGCGAAGGGAAGAAGAGAGGGAGAGTGAGTTAGGCATTGTGAGTTCTGACCATGAGAAGAAGAGAGGGTGTGAGTTAGGGCCATGGGAAGAAGAGAGGGAGGGTGAGGTAGATGTTGTTGGTTTTAGAAATGTGAAGAATAGAGAAAGAGTGAGTTAGGGTTTTATGGGTTCTGACTAAGGGAAGAAGAGAGGGAGAGTGAGTTAGGTTTTGTGAGTTTTGACTATGGGAATAAGAATAAGAAGATGATAGAATGAGCATGCTTGTAATAGAACTCCATGCATAGTAATTTAAATTTAGAATGAAACAAATGGAAGATTATGTATTTCTTGAGTGAAGTAGAAGACCTTGATTTTCCTTGCTTGAGTTAAGTGTAAGCCCTTGATTTCCATGGTGAAAAAGGAGAAGAATATTAAGAGATTTCAGCTAAGCGTGAAAGAAGAAGAAATGGAGGGGGAGGAGAATGGTGGTTCAACCAAGTGAGGAGGATGAAAAAGAGAGGGAGGGGGAATGGTGATGTGAGGACGACGAAGAAGAAATGGAGAGGAGAGAGAGGAAATCAACCAATTGAGGAGGAGAGATGAGTGGAATTCATGTGAGAGTATTTTTTTATTGATGAAGGGTTGAATTTAAAAAAATTAGAAGGGAGAGGAATTTCAACCAAATGAAGGAAAGGAAGAAGAAAAAAACACATGGAAGTGTTGACCTCACTTTTTTGAGGACACACTATACTCACCTCACCAATTATTCTAGACAAGGATTACACCTATTGGGACCCTACTTGACCAAACATCCAATCCATTTAAAACCGTAACAATTTGCCTGTAAACCTTAGGGACTAACACTAACCCCAAAATTTACTTTTGGAAAGAGATCTATAAACATTGATCTCTGGTCTCATCAAAGTCCCCAAAACCCTAAAATCAGACCAAAACTTAGTATATCTCTTTTGACCTTAAATTTGGGTGACACCCCAGACTGGTCAAACCAATGACAAGAACCCTTGTTTGGGACAAATTTGACCATTTGGTCAACTCCGAGCCTTATGTTCATCACATTGATCATTTGGTCAACCTTGAACCGTACCAACCAAATCCTATGTTGAATAAAAACATCTTAGACTCAACCCTAAACCTTTAAGACTCACCCAAATTAAGCTTAAACACATTTTAAACCCTAATTGGGTCTAAACCCTATAGACCTAATTAAATCTTTAAGCCTTACTTAATTTAGGCTTAAACACAATATAAACCCTAATTAGGTCTAAACTCTATTATACCTAATTAAACCTTTAGGCCTTACTTAGATTAGGCTTAAACACATTTCAAACCCTAATTAGGTTTAAACTCTATTAGACCTAATTAAACCCTTAAGCCTTACTTAAATTGTGGATAATCACATTTTAAACCCTAATTAGGTCTAAACCCTATTATACCTAATTAAACCTTAAACTAGGCTTAAACTCATTTTAAACCTGAATTAGGTCTAAACCCTATTAGAACTAATAAACCCTTAAGCCTTATTTAAATTAGGCTTAAACACATTTTAAACCTTCATTAGGTCTAAACTCTATTAGACCTAATTAAACCCTTAAGCCTTACTTAAATTAGGCTTGAACACATTTTAAACCCTTATTAGGTCTAAACCCTATTAGACCTAATTAAATCCTTAAGTTGTACTTAAACTACAATTAAACACATTTTAAACTCTAATTATGTCTCCAACATATTATACTTAATTAAACCCTTAAACCGTACTTAAATTAGGCTGAAACATATTTTAAACCTTAATTAAGTCAAAGCCCTATTCGACCTAATTAAACCCTTAAAACTTACTTAAGTTAGGCTTAAACACATTTAAACCCTAATTAGATCTAAACTCTATTAGATCTAATTAAACCATTAAGCCTTACTTAAATTAGGCTTAAACACATTTTAAACCCTAATTAGTTTTTTTTAAACCCTAATTAGTTTTAAACCCTATTAGACCTAATTAAACCTTAAATTAGGCTTAAACAAATTTTAAACCCTAATTAGGTCTAAACCCTATTAAACTTAATTAAACCCTCAAGCCTTACTTAAATTAGGCTTTAACACATTTTAAACTCTAATTAGGTCTAAACCCTATTAGTCCTAAATAAACTCTTATACCTTGCTTAAATTAAGCTTAAATATATTTTAAACTCTAATTAGGTCTAAACCTTATTAGACTTGATTAAACCCTTAAGACTTACCTAAATTAGGCTTAAACACATTTTAAACTCTAATTAGGTTTAAACTCTATCAAACCTAATTAAACCCTTAAGCCTTACTTAAATTAAGCTTAAAAACATTTTAAACTGTAATTAGGTCTAAACCCTATTAGACTTAATTAAACCTTTAACCCTTACTTAAATTACGCTTAAACACATTTGAAACTCTAATTAGGTGTAAACCATAAGCCTTACTTAAATTAGTTTTAAATAAAATTTAAACCCTAGTTAAGTCTAACTCTAATTAGACCTAATTAATCCTTTAAGCCTTTACTAAATTAGGCTTAATTAATCTTAAAACCTAACTAGGTCTAACCCCAACAAGACCTAATTAATCTTTTAAGCCTGAAGTAAATTAGGCTTCATTAACCTTAATCCCTAGTTAGGTCTAAACATAATTAGTCTTAATTAATCCTTTAAGCCTTAATTAAATTAGGATTAATTAACATTAAACCCAAATTAGGTCTAACCCCACCTAGACCTAATTAATCCTTTAAGCCTTAACTAAATTAAGCTGAATTAACCTTAAACCATACTTAGGTTTAGCCCCAATTAGACCTAATTAAATCTTTAAGACTTAACTAAATTATGGTTAATCAACCTTAAATCCTAATTAGGTCTAACACAAATTAGACCTAATTAAACCTTTATGCCTTACTTAAATTAGACTTAATTAATCCTAGACCCTAATTAAGTCTAACTTATATTAGAATTAATTTTTCTCTTAACCCTTTCTTAAATTACGCTCAATTAACCTAAAATCCTAATTAAGTTTAACATATATTAAGACTTAATTAAACCTTTAAACCTTACTTAATTTAGGTTTAAACCCAACCCACACCTTTACGTTCATCCTAACTTGAACCTACGTAAACCTAAATCCTTAGGTTCAACCCTACTTGAACCTAAATCAACCAAAACCTTTAAGTTCAACCCGACTTGAACCTAAGCCAATAACCTAATCCTTAGGTTCAACTCAACTTGAACCTAAGTCAACCTAAGCCCTTAGGTTCTTCCCAAATTTAACCTAATTCACTTAAATCCTTAAGTTCAACCCAACCTGAACCTAAGTCAACCAAAATGCTTTGGTTCAACCCAACTTGAGCCTAAGTCAACCTATACCCTTAGGTTCAACCCAACTTTAACCTAATCAACCTAAAATAGCCTAATCCTTAAGTTTAACCCAAATTGGACCTAAATCAACCTACTCCCTTAGGGAAAATATACCCTAGGTTCAACCTACATTGAGCCTAAACATTAAGTATAACCTACATTAGAATTAATTAACATTTTTAGGTTCAATTTAGATTGAACATAAACCATTATGTAAAACCTAACCTTGACATAACTTTTGTTTATTCAGTCAAACTTAGCTTGGGTTAGGTCCAAACCAGCTAAACCTTGAGTGAATAAAATTAGGCCGATGTTAACTAGAAACTTACTTTAGGTTAGTTCAATCCAACATGAATTAATCTAAATCTGATTGAAGGTATGAGGATTAACAGCTCGCTTAGCCTCAGTTAAGGACAAGTAGGACAAATAATCAAACCAACTTTAAACCAACCAACATAAAACTCAAACCTTAAATCAACCAACAAAAAATTCACCCAAAAAAATACTAAAACTTAAACTCAAACCTAAAATACAACCTAGTTTGAGATGATACTTTGGAGGAGGCAACCCATGGCTGCTAACAAAGTATTCTCTAGTCACTTTTGACTAATCAAACTAGAAATTTTAATGATACAGAATGACGAAATCATGGAATCTTGAGCAGAAGACAAAAATAAAACACAAAAATGACAAAACTTAATTTGTTAATAATAGTAAACAACCTAAAATTTTTCAACCCCTAAAATGCAAAAAATACATTACAACTTAAATGAAACCTTAATGAATAAATATCACCGAGCATAACTTGAATCCCAGTGTTCGAATCTAAAAAGATCTCTTGGATGACGCAATCTATGATTGCTGACAAGAATCTTCCAATCCTGGTTTAACCATCTTTTGGACTAAGTAGACTCGAATGCTCTGACAACCTTGGGGTGACGAAGCCATAGATATCTAGACTGGGTTGTCTTAAAAATAAAAATTCATCAAACTAAATCAATAAATTAAAAATATAATTCTGTGCTAACTTTATGTTGCATGACTACTAAAGACGAAAGGCGAGTTGCGTTTTAGGTTTACTTTACATATTATTAGGGTGTGCTAACTCTGTTTTGTCGGGATGACATTCTAAAGCTTGAAATGATAAATCTCAAAACTTTTGACCATAACAAAACAATAAAACAACAATACAAAACGACAACACATAACGATAAAACAAAACGACAACACAACAACAACAAGATTAAAATAAACAAAACTTTTAAGTGTTATTGAATTTTTAAATATATCACCCTTAGACAAAACTTAAAATTTATTAGAACAAATGTTAACCTTAATTGGGAGTTTTCTTAGGCATTCTTAACTGCTTTGGATATAATTAACTATAGAGACTTGTTCTTATAGAAGGATGAGAATCTCAGAATATGTATCATACCTAAATCTCTGGTTATGAGATTTCCATGTAAAATAACAATACAAAACAACAACACATAACGATAAAACAAAACGACAACACAACAACAACAAGATTAAAATAAACAAAACTTTTAAGTGTTATTGAATTTTTAAATATATCACCCTTAGACAAAACTTAAAATTTATTAGAACAAATGTTAACCTTAATTGGGAGTTTTCTTAGGCATTCTTAACTGCTTTGGATATAATTAACTATAGAGACTTGTTCTTATAGAAGGATGAGAATCTCAGAATATGTATCATACCTAAATCTCTGGTTATGAGATTTCCATGTGGTTTTCTTTGTATGAGTATTTAAGAAACACTCCAGAGCTTTCTATAATGTTTACCACAATGAAATTCTCCACACACTTTTTTTTTGTCTGTTTTCTATTCTCATTTGTCATTTCCTTAGTTTTCTGAGTTTCTTAATATCTTAAGGTTACTTACATGATCTGAGAGAAGTTATTCGGACAATAGGGTAATGTAATAGACAACAGAGTGATGACTCCTCGATAACAATGACACCCGACAAACGACAGATAATTGGCGGTGGCGGCGACCAGTCTGGTAATGACCAGGATGTTTGATTGAGAGATTTAGGGTGGTTAGAGGTGATTGAGCCTAAAAATTTGACACCTACTCGTTTGGATTAAAAAAAAAAGGTAACACAGTGGTGAAGTTAGTTTTATTCAAGGTGGTCTCTATCTTAAAAAATTTGAAGTTAAAGCGTGGGCCACCCCATATGAATGAAAGAGTAATGTTTGTGAATTTTGATGAAAATTTATATGTTTAATTAATTGCATTTAATATATTTTTTTGTTTAATTTGTCTTTAATTTGAGTTTGATCTTGATTTAGGTCAAATATAAGGGTATTATCATGATGATGATGATTATTATTATTATTATTATTATCCTTATTTTTGTCCAAATTATCAGTCTTGATAGACCACCAAACAAATTCCAATTTGAGCACGAAGGGGCTCATTTGAAAGATTTTGACGATCCGGGCGCACTCACATAGTTCGTTTTGAAAAAATAACTCTTTAATGAAAAAGAAATTGCGTGTGATAAATTTTCATTCGTCAAAACCTAAAGCAAAAAAATTACATAAAAACACAATCTGATCATGCCGAACTTATTTGCATATTCTTCATATGTAAACATCATATAATTTACATAATGAAATTTCAAGCATTATGATAATCTGTAAATATCACAATAATTTAGAGGTCCATTAGAATTAAGCCGACTTTTAGTTCAATTTTAGGGTTAGTTAAAGCTAGTTATATTTGATTCCCCTTTTGATTCGTCTAATTTCAATTTTTGTTCAATTAGATTTTAGATTTAGATTTGAGTTAGAGTTGGCTTGAATTTTAGTTTAAGTGGCGCTCAAGTCCCAGGTGATCAAACTTTAGTTTAGTAATCTAATGACAATATGAAAGGATTCTAGATGCATATGTGATTGCATATAAGCCAAGAGAAATAGTTGATTAAAAGTGAGGTCAACAATGATACAATATCATTCAACCTCACTATCACAATCTTTTTTTTTTAATATCAAAATTACCTAAAGTTAATATAGCCATAAATCATTTAAATATTACATAATGGCTTAGATCACATATTATAATGTCATCCAAATATTAAAAAAGACATCATATGTCAGAGTTAATGTTAAATACTTTATTTAGCACACATTCACTATCACAATCTTTTTTACTTGTGATGACAAATGCCTGAAATATACAAAGGAGTCGAAAGATGCACTCACTTAGTTCGTTTTGAAAAAAAATAACAATTTAATGAAAAAAATTACGTGTGATAAATTTTCATGCATCATAATCTCAAGCAAAAAGTTTACATAAAAACACAATCTGATCATGCCAAACTTATTTGCATATTCTTCAAATGTAAACATCATATAATTTACATAATGAAATTTCAAGCATTATGATAATCTGTAAATATCACAATAATTTAAAGGTTCATTTGAATTAAACTGACTTTTAGTTCAATTTTAGGGTTGGCTAAAGCTGGTTATATTTGATTCCCCTTTTGATTTGTCTAATTTCAATTTTTGTTCAATTAGATTTTAGATTTAGATTTGAGTTAGAGTTGGCTTGAATTTTAGTTTAAGTGGCGCTCAAGTCCCAGGTGATCAAACTTTAGTTTAGTAATCTAATGACAATATGAAAGGATTCTAGATGCATATGTGATTGCATATAAGCCAAGAGAAATAGTTGATTAAAAGTGAGGTCAACAATGATACAATATCATTCAACCTCACTATCACAATCTTTTTTTTTTAATATCAAAATTACCTAAAGTTAATATAGCCATAAATCATTTAAATATTACATAATGGCTTAGATCACATATTATAATGTCATCCAAATATTAAAAAAGACATCATATGTCAGAGTTAATGTTAAATACTTTATTTAGCACACCTTCACTATCACAATCCTTTTTTTACTTTGTTGATTAAAAGACTCTTACAGAAAGAATGAAAAAGTTAGTGATGACAAATGCCTGAAATATACAAAGGAGTCG
>NW_018221671.1:0-3024 GCF_001263595.1 Phalaenopsis equestris
AGGTCTGTTGCACACATCGTCGTCAAGGAAAAGACAACTATATATCTCACGGCAACCTTTTCAGGCATGTATGAAAAGCCATCGACGAATAACAATGTTCACTTGATGAAGAAGTTATTCAATTTGAAGTTGGTGAAAGGTGTTTCTGTTGCTCAACACCTGAATGTTCTCAATACTCACAAATAAATTATCATCCGTGGAAATTAATTTTGATGATGAGATATGTGCACTGATCTTGTTAACTTTATTTGTTAGCTTTATTGTCAGATAGTTGGGAAGCCATAATGATAGCAGTTAGCAGTTCTGCAGGTAAATCTAAACTGAAATACGATGATATTCGTGATTTGATTTTTAGCTAAGGAAGTTTTCAGGAAAGATTCTGGCGAGGTCTCAGGTTCGAGTTCGGCACTGAATGTTTATTTCAAGTGGAGATGGCATGACATGAACTCAAGTATAAGGAGATCAAAATTAAAGTTTAGTAAGCAGGCAACCTGTTGGAATTGTGGCAAGGCTGGTCACATAAAGAAGAACTACAGGAATCCTAAGAAGATGGAGAATGATAGCTCAAACGTGGTATATGAAGAATCACAGGATGCACTATTGTTGGCAGTTCATAGTTCTGTTGAAAACTTGATATTGGATTCGGGGGCTTTGAATGTGGTAGGAAATCTACTACAGGCCACAGTGCAAGGCAGTGATGGAAGTGAAGAGGAAAGTGGGTCCGGGGCACTCATTCTTATTGTTCCACAGACAGATGTTGAAGAACCACAGAGCTATGAGAAATCTTGTAAGATGAAAGGTTGAGCAAGTGGGAGCTGCCAGAACTTCCATCAGGGAAGAAGGCATCGCACAACAAGTGGGTGTACCAGGTGAAGAATGAGCGTGATGCAGTAAGAGGTACAAGGCTAGACTTGTTGAAAAAGGCTTTTAGCAGAGGCAGGATGTTGCCCATATGGTGGGAGCTGTAAGAAGAGACAAGAGTGACCCAGGAAATAGCTTGGAGGTGCAAAGCTACGTGGACATGTGGAGCATGTTGATATGTTAACTGAGGGTGTTACTCTTGAGAAACTGAAGTTGTGCATAGCTTCAGTTGGTCTTATGGAGTGAAGACAGAGGCTTTGAGTTGCAGAGGTGGAGGATTCAAGGTGGAGGATACATGTTGAAGAAAAAGGACCAGTGGAGGATATTAGTTTGTGGAAGGAGATGTTGCAGCCTGTGTACCGGTCTCCAAGGGGGACAAGTGGGAGAATTGTTAGAAACGGTAGAGCCTGATCCACTATGCTTGGGTGGTTACATTATTTTGGAGAGTCACACCTCTTCACAAATAACCACTCTCGCCTTCCTCTTTTGTGAAGTGAAGCATCTCTTCGCTCCCTCCTGCTCGTGATAAAAGACTTCGGACGGCTCCTTTAGATCTTAAAATGACTCTCCTTGGGTTTTGTAGTCATGCTTTGAGTTCTTCTTCGGTTTCCTCGGGATAGAGAAAGGTTTCCTTGGAGCAGAGGAAGAGTGAAGAGAAGTGCAAGGAGGAGCAGTTCCTTGCGATAGAAGGAAGAAGAAGGAACAAGAAGAAGATTGTTCTCCATAGGCTTCTTCTTGGTGGCTTGTGGCAGAAGAGGAATTGGGTTTATTTCTCTTGTAAGTTTGTCTTCTTCGGTGTATCTCGGTGTAGAGTTTTCTTCGATGTATCTCGGTATAGAGAGAGAACAGAGAGAGAAGAAGAGAGAGAGCAACGAAGAGTGAGAGATTCCTCTTCTAAGTCGAGGTGATCGACTGGTGTAAATTCCTCAAGTGTTAAAATCCTCTGCAACTCCGTGGACGTAGGCAATTAGCCCAACCACGTAAATCTGTGTGTTCCACTGTGTTGTTCTTTTCTTATGTGATTTTTCTGGTTCTATTTTTCACTTCGTCGATCATTCTCATGTTTTATTTATATATATATATATATATATATATATATATATAGTAAATCAATTTCAAAACTTTTATTATATTAGTTATAAACTTTAATTCATTATTCTTTGATTTTTTTTTAGTTTATTTTTTATATTCAATACTAGATTTCTTGATCTAAAAATTATGAAAAATAAATAGGGTTGTAAATGAACCGGTGCACTTGATGAAAAATTCAAACTTGGATTAATTAATGCTCAATCAAATTTATTCATATTAGTAAATAAACAAGTTTAAACATTTTTTTTAAAAAAAATAAAAGGTTGAATTAATCAAATTTAAACATAGTCCAAGTTTGAAGCCCACATCTCAGTATGTTGATGGACTCCCTCCCTAGAACCAAGGGAAGAGGAAGCGGTAGATCCACCGAATACACCCACCATGATTAGAAGTTGTTTCTTTTTATTTTATTTTTGGGGAATACGTCTGTAATTCATGTAAGTGGGTTCTTTGTACTCACTCACTAAAACCTTTGTATCATCTTTTTTTTATCAATGAATTTTATCTTTTCAATATATATATATATATATATATATATATATACATCGCTTCTCTGTGGGATCGATGTGGGGGTTTTAAAGAAAGCTTTATATTACTTAAAATGATACTTCTACTTGCGTAGAAACCCTACTTTGTGAAATATAAATCAATTCTAAATTCTATATCATATCCATTTTGCACATTAGCCACCTAAAGAAACCATGTCAAGTTTTTGTCATGGAAACTGAGTAACTACATAATTGCGGATCAAGTCACTTAGCCAACTGACAACTCCTACCATGGGCTTGCCAGTTCAGCCAATCGAGTCTTAGAGCAACCAGACTCTAACCCTCATATATAAAATACATATAATAACATGTATAACCCCTACTAAAATAGAGGCACAAATGTAACTTCACATTAGCGGTGTAAACAAGTCAAGTCGAGCTCTAGCCAAGTCCTTATCAAGCTCGGCTCGTCTGCCCAATTGTGAGCTCGAGAAAGAATCTTGCTTGAATGGCGAACTCCAACTCGACTTGTAGTGGTAGCAGCCAGCTCGTAAGCTCAAAGTAAAAATTCATTTTTTACTTG
>NW_018221672.1:0-1737 GCF_001263595.1 Phalaenopsis equestris
AGAAGCAAGAGAGGAAAAGTGTAGAGAATGAGATAAAGATGAAGAGCATACAAGAAAGAGAGATCGAAATAGGGGGGAGAGAGGGGGTAAGGAGAAAAAGGGTTCAAGGCAGAGAGGGAGGTAGGTTGGAAAGGAGAGAAGAGAGCGGAAGAGAAAAGGAACATAGAAACAAAAGTGAGATAAAAGAGATATAACAAGTGTGAAAGAGAGAGGAAATAGAAGGGAGAGAGATTGAGTGAGCTCCCTTGTTCTCCCTTACTTTATCTCTCTCCCTTAATATCTCTACCTCCCTCTCTCTGTCTCTCTCACTCGCTTGAGCACTCAATCTTTCTCACTTTCTCTCCTTCTCTCTTATAATTTCCCTATTACTTATCTCTCTATTAGTCCTCTCTCTCTCTCTCACTCATTTTCTCTTCACTCTCTTCCCCACCCTCCCTCACTCCCTCTCTTAGTGTCACACTCTCCTTCCCTCCCTCACTATGAATGAGAAGGTTATGCAAGATGGAAGGAAAGAGAGAGAGAGAAGGAATAATGGATAAAATAAATGAATGAAAGGCATTGAGAGGGAGAAAGTAAGAGAGAGAAAGGAGATGAAGGGAGGGAGGGAGGGAGGCAGGGAGGGAGAGAGAGGGGGAGGGAGAAAAGGTGAATAAGGATGAGAAAGAGTGAGAAAGTGAGAGAGAGTTAGGAGCAAAGGTGAAAGAGGGAAGAGAGAGCACGTAAAGAGAAAGGACACAAAGAGAGAAGTTAGAGAAACATATAAAGGAAGAATGAGATGAGAGAGATAGTGAAAGTGAAAGAGAGAGAGAGGGAGTGATTCTAAGAATTTGTAAGAGAGCATGACATAGAAGAGAGAGATATAGGAAGAATATAAGTGAGAGGGACAGAAGACTAAGTAGGATAGAGAGATAGAAGAGTGTGAGAGAGACCAGGAATGACAAAAGACAAATATAGAAAAAGAGGGAGAGAGATTGACATTAAATAACAACAAGAGAAAGAGAGAGAAGAATGAAGAGTAAGTGAGAGTGAGAGATAAAGAGAGAGCGAGAGTAAGAGAGACGAAGGGATAAAAGAGAGATAAAGCAAGAGAGAATGAGAGAGAGAGGAAGGAAAGGGGTACAGTGTAAGAGAGAATGAGATAAATAAGAGAGTAATATAATTGAGTGAGGAGTGAAAGACAAAAGAGGGAGCGTGATATAGAAAAAGGGGAGAGGGAGAGAGTAGGGGAACAGGAGTGGGAGAGATAGCTAGAGAGAAAGAAGAGAAAGAGAAATGAAAGGGGAGAGAAGTAGAGAGAAATAAAGAGGGGGAGAGGGAGGGAGGGTGAGAGCGATTGCAAAAATAGATGGAGAGGGAGAGAAAGAGGGAGAGAAGAGAAAGAGTAAGAGAGGGTCGAGGAAGAGTGACAGAGAGCTGGGGAGAGCAAGAAGAGAGAGAGCATAAGTGTACATGAGAGGGAGAAAGCTAAAGAGAGAGAGAGTGAGTGAGCAAAGCAATAGAGATGGGAAGATAGACTGCAAAAGAAGCAGAGGCAAGAAAGGGAATAGATAGAAAAGAGAGTAAGAGAGAGAGAGGGAGAAAGAGGGAGGATGGGCAATGGAGAGAGAAAGAGAAAAAGGATGGAAACAAGAGTAAGAGAGAGGGAAGAGAGAAAGGAGTGAGAGAGAGTAAGTGAGGGAAGTGCCATAATAAAAGGCATTAGGGAGAGAATGAGAGAGGGGAGAGAGAGGGAGAGAG
>NW_018221672.1:2343-3534 GCF_001263595.1 Phalaenopsis equestris
ATGTGGAGATGAGGTTGGAGATAAAGAGAGAGGTAAGTGATTGAGGAGAGTAGAGCAAGGGGAGAGAATGAGAGAGAAAAGAGGTAAAGAAGGAAGACATGTGAGTGAGCAGGTTACGCAATATGAAAGGAAAGAGGGAGGGAGTCATGGAAGAATGAAAGACAAAAATGAGTGAAAGGCAGTGAGAGGGAGAAGGAAAGAGAGAGAAAGTAGATCAAGGAAGGGAGGGAGGGAGAGATGGATGAAGAGAGAGAGGGAGGGAGAAAAGGTGACCAAGAAAGAGAGAGAGAGAGAGAGAGAAATTGAGAGAGAGCTAGTGAAACAAATAGAGAGAGAGAAATGTGGGAGAGAAGAGAGAGAAAGTAAAGAGAGGAGGCAAAGAGAGAAGTGAGAGAAAGACAAAAAAGAAAAAAGGAAGAATGAGATGAGAAAGATCATGTGAGATAAAGAGAGAGTGAAAAAAGAGAGAGGGAGTGCTTGTAAAAATGGGCAAAAGAGCGTGACATAGAAGAGAGAGCTATCGGAATAATATAAGGGAGAGGGATAAAAGAGTAAGTAGGACAGAGCGATAGAAGAGTGAGAGAGAGACAGTGAATGACAAAAAAGAAAGATATAGAGAAAGGGAGAGAGAGATGGATTTTAAAATACAACAAGAGAAGGAGAAAGAAGAATGAAGAGTAAGTGAGAGTGAGAGACAAAGAGAGAGGGAGTAAGAAAGACTAAGGGATGAAAGAGGATAGAGCAAGAGAGAATGAGAGAGAGAGAGAAAGGAAGTGCAAGGATAAGAAGATTGATCAAAAGAGGAATGGAGAGAGATGGGGAGTGGAGAGAGTGGGGAGGTAGAATAAAGTGAGGGTGGGAGGGAGGCAGGGAGATACAGAAATTCAGAGATAGTGGGAAGTGAGAGGGAAGGAGAGAGAAAGAAAGAGAGGGGTTGGGAGAAAAGGGATAAAGATAGATAATAGAAAGAAAAAGGGGTAGCAAGATCAAAAGAGAGAAATAATATAGTGGGAGAGAGCGAGCGAGTGAGGATAGGAGCTAAAGAGTATGATAGAGGGAGAGTGAAAATGGCTATAAAGATATGAGGAGAAGTGAGAGATAGATGGATGGAGAAGAGTGGGAGTGAGGTATGAGGGTGGGAGGAAGAGATAAAGCAAGAGGGATAGAAGGGGATAGAAGGGGAAGGGTTAT
>NW_018221672.1:3568-3791 GCF_001263595.1 Phalaenopsis equestris
GAGTGAGAGAGCAAGAGGAGGAGATAGAAGAGATATAAAGAGAGGAGAGAGTGAGAAAGGAGAAATGATAGAGGATGGAGGGGAGAGAGAGTGAGAGTGGAAGAGAGGAAGATGAGAAAAGAGAGAGACTAAGGGAGGAAGAAAAAGAGGGATAGAAGAGGGAGAAATAGGGTGAAAGAGAGTGCAGATGGGGGGAAGGGAGAGAATAGAGATTGATAGAGTT
>NW_018221672.1:4207-4991 GCF_001263595.1 Phalaenopsis equestris
GAAACAACTAAGGAGGTTAAGAGAAAGAAAGTAAGAGAGAAATGAGAAAGTGAGAGAATAAAGATAGTGATAAAAGAGAGGAAACTGGAGAATGAAAAGGGCCTGAGAGAAAGAACAAGAGAAGGATTGGGATAGAGAGAGTGAAAGCGAGAGAGCAATAGTGTGAGAGAGAGTGGGAGGGAGCAAGAGAGATAAAAGATTTTGAGAGGAGAGAGAATTGAGAGAGGGAGAGAGGAAGGTAAATTTATAGAGATAGGAGAGAGATATGAAAGTAGGGAGGGAGTTAGTAAAAAGAGTGGGAGAGAGACGGGAAGATAGAGAAGTGATTGAATAGAAAGAGAGTGATGAGAGGCAAAGCAATAGAGAGGGGAGAGTGAGTGAGTGATGGAGAAGGTTGAAGAGATAAGGGGGAAAGAGGGAAGGAAGGAGAGGGCAAAGGAGAGTGAGAGAGACATAAGTAGGGATTGAGAAAAGAGTAGGAGAGAGTGAGAGGAAAAAAAGAGAGAGATAGAGAGAGAGATGGAGGGAGAGAGAAGTAGAGTGTGAGAGAATTAGAGCGAGGTGATAGAGAATGAGCATGAAAGGGAGGTGAAAAGAGATGGAGGGAGGGAGAGTGAGACGGAGAGAGGGACTAATAGGAGGGAGGGAGAGTGAAGAGAGTAAAATTTATAAAGACAATATGAAAGGAAGAAGTAAGAGTGAGAGAGATAGAGTGAGCAACCAAGTGTAAGAGACAAAGAGAGGGAGGTTGGGGATGGAGAGAGGCCAGGGGGAGGATAGACGC
>NW_018221672.1:5472-6125 GCF_001263595.1 Phalaenopsis equestris
ATCTTCCTCCCGCCACTCTATCACTCTCTCTTTCTTGTTCTTTTGCTCTCTCTTCTATCTCTCTTCTCTCTCTCTTTACTTAATCTTTCCCTTACTTTATCACTCACTCTCTTTTTCCCACCCTTCACTCTATATTTGTATTACTCTCTTCTCTCCCACTCCCTTATCTCTTTCTCTCTCTCTCACTTTTTCCCTCCTTTCACTCACTCCCTCTCTCTCTCTCACGCATCTATAACTCTCTTTCTCACGCACTCTCTTCCACTCTCTCTTTCCTTGCTCTCTCTTTTTTTCCTATTTCACTCTCGCTCTCTCTTTGCTGCCCTCTCTCTTTCACACAAGATAGAGAATATTGAGAGAGTGTGGGATAGAAAGGGTTGAAAAAGAGAATAATGATAGAGAGGGTGGGAGGAGAGAGATAGAGAATATAGAAAGAGAGAGAGTGAGTAAAGGAAGAGTTAGGTAGAGATTTATAGACAAGGAAAAAGGGTGAGTGAATAGAGAGTGGTTGTCAATTAAGAGAAAGAGTGAGAGAGAAAGAGAAAGAGAGAGCATGAGAGTGATGTAGAAAGAGAGAAGAGTGAGATAAGAAGGAGAGGGAGTGAAAAAGGGAGAGGGAGGGAGATGGAGGGAGGGAGAGTGAGAAAGGAAGAGAG
>NW_018221673.1:0-380 GCF_001263595.1 Phalaenopsis equestris
TTGAAGCCAAATAATATGACAGCTTGGGAAGTCACTGAAGTTTTTTTCCTTCGGATCCATGACATCCTCTAGTGTTTCCCCCTTTGGACTCCAAAACAAAATGTTCCAAATTTGAACCAATTCCCCTTCACACTTCTTAGTCCGATATCTTTGAAATGTCCTTACCATCTGACCTCCTTGAAGGTAATTTTTCTTGACTTTTATTGAGAGTATTCATAGGTAACTTCAGTTATCTATGATGTAATTAACTATATAGGCTTGCCCTTATAGGAAGCTTTTTCCGAACCCAGCAAAATATAAACCCTATTTAATTCCTTATATTAAATAGGGGAACTTGTCGGCCAATACATTGGTTTCGCAGACCAAAATGGATGTCATAA
>NW_018221673.1:471-23198 GCF_001263595.1 Phalaenopsis equestris
AACTAAAATTTTTTAAAAACGTCCTTCCGAAGCGGGCAACGAGATTTCAATTCTGATGACCGACAACTTCTTACGAGCAAACCCCACACCAAAAATAGTGCCGACACGTCCATTCTTTGCTCCTTTGCCAACTAAAAAATCTAGTCTTTGAGCTTCTATACTTTATCATCGATTGCTTTCTCTTTAACCCGCTTAAGATCTATAGGTATTTCTAGAACATCATCCTACTCTGCAATGGACTCGGTAGCAATGGTGGTAACAGCAAATTGAATATCGGACTCATGATCCATTTCATAAAATTACCCTACAAGATTCTCAAAATGTATTGGTTTGGAAACCTTAGGTACCCATACCTTCCTCTTTGGCGTTGATGCCTTGAGACGGAGTGTCTTGGAGAAGGCAAAAGTATGTCAAAGTTGGGTATGCTGCCTATGGTGCTAACCAAGTACATCAGTAAAAGGTCTCCTCCCATGGTCCCTCTTCAAGAATTTTTTATTCAAGATGGTATGCGGTACTCTCGGACCCAGACATGACTTAATCTACCTATGTCCTAAAGGTTTCAGAATGATTGTAGTATCATCTGCGACAGTGTCAACTGTGTTAAAACGGTCATCAAGATGGAATTTGATTGGGATATGAATGGGTGGTACCTGTGCTGATATTTGTAGCTAACAAATAGGCCTAGACCTTACTTTCTTTAAAATCTCGTTCATCATCCTAGGTTGTACTGTGTAGCCCACCCACTGAAGTAGATTGGCGATAGAATAACCCTCTTAAGCAGCTAGTCTCTAAAACATGGTACAGACTCAGGTGATAAGAGTGGGGTTCTCCCTCTCCTCAGCAAAACCATGAGGAAGTGGTAGTTTAACACCAATCTGGTGGAGGCTCTAGTCTCTAGTAGTTTCTATCAATGGGTGAAACCTACTCCCTCAGAGAAGAGTAGAAGACTCAGGAACTCCAAGTTCCTTCTGCTGAGGATTCTCCTCAACCATAACCATTTCTGCAGCCTTGGCCATGACTTACCACAAAATCTTGCTATTACAATTCCTCTTTTGATACTTGGTTAGTGGCTTGACGCATGGACTAGAACCAATCTCAAAGATGGATGGTAGAGAATACAATGCATCAACTAAATCTTCTTCAATCATAATCTCTTTTCCATTAGCAGACAACACTGCGGGTTTGGTGACTGTAAATCCAGTGGCAGATGGTGTGACAAATCTCCTCAGCAGAGGAGAAGTAGATTTGGTGAATACAAGAACAACGAACTTGACAGGTGTTGGGGCAGTAATAACTTTTACCAAGAAGGGAAGTCCTAGTGACTGCTAAAATCAAATCCAACAGCAACTCATAAACATCTAGGGTGAAAACTTTCATGACAAAGAACGAAGCTTTGTCAAGTACATCCTCAAACTTGTTGAATCCATATCCAAACTTATTTATGGGTGCAATGTTTCAGGCCTCTCGACCAGTGGACAAGTTGCAGAAGAAGGTCAAAGTTGGGACGACATTGTCACTGCTTCAAAAAATTTAGTGTGTTTCATTTTTTGTTTTCAATTTCAAAATTTTTAAATTTATTTTATCAAATTTTTTGTTTGTTAGTGATTATAATATTGAAGGCTTTAATTTAATTTCAGAAATTAAATGATAGTTAAGAAATGTAGAAACTTGGCTCAATTTGTGGATAGCAAGCTAAACCCCAAAAAAAAAGATTAAATTCAAGACCAAGTTTGGGACCAACTTCACAACGCACTTTGCCTAGGTGAAACTAATTCACCAACACACCTATTAAGGGTCCAAACCCCCACAACAAGAAAAGCTCTAAAGACTCCTGAACTACTTTATTTAAGGATGGTTAAACAGATGGTCATAGAATTGAAATGGAGTGGACTATACTTTCCCAAGAAAGAAACTGGCAAAGCATGCTGATGAAAGAAGGGTAGTCTAGACCATGAGGGACATGGACACTTTACCGATGTTTGAAGACAAAGTTTTCTGATCGTTTTAAAAGTAACATTTTATGAAAATACAAGACCTAACAAATCCCTTATATGTAATAATTTAATTAAGATAGTATAACACTGCAAATGACGTACCTATCCAAGGGAATAGACACATTACTTGATAGTAAGACTCAAATAAATAAAATAATAAATTTATGTCATCCATTTTAGTTTGCGAAATCCTTATGTTGACCGAAAAATTCCCCTATCTAATATAAAAGATTAGACAGGGTTTATATTAAGTTGGGTTGGGTTCTAAAGTTTTTCTAAAGTTTCTTATAAGGGTAAGCATCTATAGTTTGTTACATCTTATATAACCAAAGTCACCTATGAAATCTCTTAATTTAGATCAAAAGGTATTGGCTTCAAGGATTTCAAAGTTTAGGATTTTCAAGGTCAAACATGGAAGTTTCAAAAGGGAATAACTCAAAATAGGAACAGTTATTTTTGAAATCTAAAGAGAGAAAGCTACGGGATGTCACAGATCTTGAGGAGAACCTCGGTGACTTCCCAAGATATCCTATGGTTTGGATTCAACTTCAAGAATATATTATTATATGTTTCATCCTGTCAATTATTATTATTAAGGGCTTAAACTTGCATAACACATTCACACAAATAGCTCGGAAGATGGGAGGGTTTATATCATAACGAATGATGACCTCGAAGTCTAAAGCGAGTTAGGGCTTAAATTGCAAAACATGATTATGCAAAGACCTAAACATAAGTTGAGGATTTATGCCTTACTAGATGAGCTACCTCAAGTCCTATGGCTTGTTATTTAATTCTAATGAAGGATTTGTTGTTGCTCAAAGTTATTTTTCTGTACATCCCCGACATGTTGCCTAAAAAATTAGCTCCAAGCTCCTTGTCAAAGCGATAGCTCTAGGTATGAACTTATAGATTTATGTTTTTCTTTCAATCATTATTAATCCAGTTAATTATCAGGTATGCATTTGGTTTTTATTGTGATCCACCCTAGGTAAACTTGCTACTATTGTCTATCCTAAAGTTCTTGCGATTACAAAAACAAAAGTAAAAGGGCGGTAAAGGAAAATGTTGTAAGGAAACTGCTATAAAATAAATAAGTCTAATTGTAACGCATAAAATGTAAATTTGTGCCTAGGTCTCTGATACTGCTGCATGGTTAGCATCATAAAGCATAATATATATATATATATATATATGTGCAGGAAATTTAAATAAATTGCAGGAAAGAAAACAAGAGCATCCATTACAAAAAGGGTCACAAGACTAATTGTAGTAAAACATGAGCAAGTAAAACAAAACCTATAGTCGCATATGGAAGATCAGAACTAAGTGTAAGACATTGGTAAATGTGGAGACTCATTGCTAGACTGCATGCTTCCAAACCTTGAGTAAGAGCTATCACCCTAAAATCTATGGAGAGCCTGAATGATTAATCGTGGACCTTTATAAATTTTATTTTACAGTAATTTTCATGCATGTAAAATGTACTTTAACAAAAAAAAATCATTTTTTTAAATACTTTGCAAAGTAGTGTAGTCCAAAGGTTAATTACTTTGATCGAGCTAAAACTATAGGCAACCTAAGAGTATTGAGGGCAATAATCTCATCAACAGTTGGTTAATAGTACCATAAGTCGTTATCCTCTTCTTTTATTGAGGGTCCCTGGGGTAGGAGATATTATTCTAAAATCCCACATCGTATCCATCATTTAATACATATTAATATTATTGTCATCACCCTAGCCACCTAGAACTCAGATTTGCCTAAGCCCGATGATCCATTTGCACCCAAAACAAATATCCACAGTTGCTCAAGAGGATTTAAATACCTTAGAGAAGACTTAAAACTGTAGACATGGGGTCAATTAATATAGGATAAGTAGTATAGCACATTTTTATTGATTCAGGCAATTTATCCGGTCCTGAGACATAACTTGGTGGATCCCTAAAAGTTTTAAGGGATGATTTTCTTGAACAAAGAATAATAAGTTTGGTTGTTCTTCAAAATGTCCAAAAGGTCATAAAAGTGTTCGGGGCACAACCTTAAACGACCTTTAAAATTTTGTGAACCATTTTGAATTCATTTGAACTTATTATGTTCTTAAATTAACCATCCAAAGTTAAATTTAAATTCCTTGGATTAATCTACCCTGTGCTCAATGAACCTTAATATTTTAATTATCCCATGAGTGGGGTACTCAGATTTTCACTTGATGTTTTATTTAAGAGTTATGTAAGTGGATGCCTTTAAGGGCAAGTTCAAGTCATTGAGGATCTTAGACCGACAATTAAAGTTGGGCTTGTAGTGTTTTAAATAGATTCATGATTAATTTAGTTTCTCTTCTCTAACCCTTATTAAACAAATTTTAAATCAAGCCTAACTTACTACCAAGCCCTTAAGTCAAGTTTTCAGGGTAAATTTGTAATAATCAAATTGTTAAAATAGAGGTACTTAATCCTTAATAAAAGCTCATGATTATCATCTAATCACCAATGAAGGGGCTTCAAATAAGTTATTGTCTTGCTAGCTCAAGCCCACTACCTTAAGATCATCCAATTATGTTAACCTCCAAGTCACAATAATTTAAGAAGATTACATTTTTACCATTCTTATAGAAGAGCGACAAGTTGGTTTATACCTCTTGAACCTAATGTTTCAATCATCCAAAAGAAGTTTATTATGATCAATACTACCCATATACTCATTGATTTAAAGTAAAATTTAATTAAGGCATAAAAATCCCAAAATTACAATTTTGCCCGTAGGGCTTTCCACTTGAAAAATCACTAAATTAAATTCAAATTACTTTGAAATTTTAATGGTACCCCAATCATGGGTCAATTAAAATATGAAAGGTAAAACTATAATTTTTTTTTTATTTTTAATTAATTTTTACTACTTTTCTTACTCAAAAATAAGGATGTTTAACGTTAATTCATTTAGTTAATCAATGTAAAGTTTTTGCCTTAGTAAAATTAATGAAAGTTCACCTAGGCCAGAGAACCACTTAGACCAAATTTTAATAATTTTTTAATTATATTTTATTTATTATAATTATTTGCTTATTTTGATGGTTAATTAAATAGAAAATACATCTTTATTTTGAAAAATAAATTTTTTTCAGTAGCCTTTCTAACTTTAAGGAACTCATAAAAGATTATTTTATATTTTTCTAATATTTATTTTATTTTTTTTTATTATTTTAGTGAAAAATTAGGAAAAATACATTTTTACCATTTAAAATACATAATTTTATTTAGAAAATTAAGGAAAATGTTTTAAGTTGTCCCAAGTTATCAAGGAGCAATTTGTGATATTTTGGTGCATTTACATATTTTTGTGATTTTTAATAATTTATAAATTGAAAATTAGCTCAAGAATGAACTATTTATTTTAACACAAATTTTATTTTTGTTTAGTGCCCTATATTACAAGGATCACTCCAATTCACTTTTAATAATTTTCTTAAATATACTTTATTTATTATAATTATTTTAGTGCAAAAATCCCATTTTACTTAAAAAATAAGTTTTGATATGAATTACATTTTAAATTGATTTGAAATGTTTAGAAAGAGTTAGAGTTATCATTATTATCACTGTGAATGAATTTTTATGACTTTTTAAATTATATTTTCTTAGTTTAAAATTTTATAGGTTTTAAGGACTTTATTACATACCGTAATGCACTAAATTATTTAATGTCATTTAATATTTTTTCTAGGGTGCTAACCTACCAATGCAAGTCCAAACTTTTTGTGATTTATATTTTAATTTCTATAATTATTTTAATTGAAAATGTTGACTTCACTTTGAAAATTGGGGCTTTTATAGTTAGGGGTGTTCTCTGACTTTAGAAAAATCACAGAACACTCTAATAACATGCAAAATAACAACTCCAAATTTCAATTCATGGTGATTAAAATTTAATTAAATTGAATTAATACCTACTTTAGAGTATTTAAATAATTAAAAATAAAATACATGATAAATTACTTTGATTTTTTAGTTCTTAATTTTCTCCTATATTCAGTGAGTTATATGGTATTTTTATTTTACTTTTATGATTTTTTTGCACCAAATTATGATTTTTCAAAGTTTCAGTATTAAATTGAATTGAAAATGACCTAATTATCTACTTATCCACTCGGCAGCAAGCTCAACCTCAACAAATCCAAAAGAGCACGTGACGATTCTTGATTTGTTTTGCTTTACACCTCAGCTTGCCACACAGCTCATGGTTCACAAACATATCCTTCATCTAACGTGATCTGAGTCGTCCAGTCGATACACGCGCGATCGAGCGGTTCCTAGTCATCTTCCCCAACTAACCTAACCTGAGAACTGTCCAACTTCTAGACCTAATCTCGCTCGATATTCAACAAAATCACATGGAGTTTGTTCCTATAGCTTTATCTAGGCCAGCAAACCTATATATACGATCACATGCATATGAAATAAATTCTACTTAATAATTGATCAAACTAAGACAAAAATTAGGAATTTGTAGTTATGATTTTGTCCAAGAGGTGTGGCCTTAATTTGATGCTCATAGAAGCTTCTCTAGAGTCCCACAAACGTGTTTGAAGTGTCACCTTCCTCTGTTATGGTGCCTAGGTAAAAGTTTGATCGAAGGGTAGTGCGGCCTTCGTCAAAGTCTGTAGTAGAGGGCTCAAAGGATGGGGCTTTCAGTGGGGAACTTCCGATCAAAGGGTAGTGCGGCCTTCGTCAAAGTCTGTTGTAGAGGGCTCAAAGGATGGGGATTTCAGTGGGGAACTTCTCCTTTTGCTCTGATGAAGCTCAGGAGTAAGTTAATTTTGAGTTTGGTGGCTCTAATGAAGCTCAGGAGTAAGTTAATTTTGAGTTTGGTGGTGGGGGGGGGGTTATGGAATGACAAAAAATTGCCCTAGATTTTGAGCTTAAAATTCCAACAGGACAGTGGTCATAGATGGCCGAGAAGAGTGAAATTGAACTTAGGAAGGTTTGGAGAACCTATAAAAGGATTTTTACAGATTCTCCCCATGGAATTGGAATATCTCTCTTCTTGACAATGAGGGGTGCTCAATTTCTAGAGGGAGCCATGACTTCCATTAGAGTAATCCAGGGTGGTAGAGAGGACGCTTATGTGAAGGGATAAACAATGCAATTGACCAAAAAGAGTGAGCCAACTCAAAGAGTCCCAATTTTGGGTGTGAGCCATTTGGGACCTCTTGGGCATGGTGTTTTTTGGCCACTAGGTAGCCTGCCAGGGCTGAGTTGGTGGCTAGGTTGTGCAAAGAAGCCAAAGGGAGATTTAATTGTGATCAAGATGGGGGTTCAATCTTCTTATGAAAAGCTTAAGTCATTTAGCCAAAAAAGCAAATAAATCTCCCAAATCAAGGGACTCTTGGTCCATGGTACCACTAGGGTGGGATAAGTGGATTTAGGCTAGCTATTAGGGTCCAAAATGTGGTTGTGGAGCCTAAAATTGGGCTAGACCAAATGACTTGAAGTGAGTTTAGGATTTGGATTCTAAACCATGGGAATTGGCTTGAACTTGGGTTTACACTTGGCTAGATTTTGGATTTAGGTCGATTGAAGGTTTAGTTAGGTGTAGAATATTTTCATGACTCATTGGAAAGTCAATTGGGTGGAAATTGAGAGGTTGTGGAGTTCAATCTAGTGAAATCTAGATTTTTGGGCAAAATTGGGGGTTTTGATTTGAATTTGATTTGGGTTAGGTTTGAGTATGGATCTAGACTAATTAAATGATCAAATTAGTCTAGAAGAGTGTTATGAAGAGTTAAGGATTCAAAATTAGGGAAATTGGATTGGTTATGGGATTCAATTTGATGGAATTTGAAGGAATAGTCAAATTGGGGAATTTAGCACTGAGAGGTTGGTTCAATTGGTCTCCAAATTAGTATATATTAGGATTAGACATATTTTTTTTTAATTTGGGTTTGAAATTAAGTGAAATTGGTGTGAATTTTGTGGAAAATGGCATAAATTTAGGCAATTTGTTCGTTTAGAGAAAAAAATAAGCTTTTTGTCAAAATTGGTTAATTTGGTCAAATTGGGCCCAATGGGTAGTTACGATAGATCTTTCGGACATTTATAGTGAATTTGGAAATTATGGAGATTTTTGGGGTATGAGAGGACTTTTGGTAATTTTAGTAAATTTAGGGGATTTTTTGAATTTTAAGAATTTTGGGGTGTTTTGGGCAATATATATAGTTTAAGGTGATGTGAGATGATTTTTGGAGAGTATTTGAGAATTTAGGAAATTTTCAGAAAATTAAGGTTTCAGGGGCATTTTGTTAAGTTTGGAAAAGTTTGGGGGCAAAGGGTAAAAATTGGGTATTTGAGCAAAATTAAGGAGGAAAATCTCAAAATTACCCATTCGGTGTCATAAGACCAAGGGAAACATCATTTTGGACCCTCCAAGTGTTGGTTCTAGCTATCCTAGCCAGGGCTAAGAGTTTGGGGACCACCCAGATGAGTCTCCAAAAGAGTAGGAAATTAGGCTATGCATGCATGGTTTAGAAGTTTAGGTTGTGAGTGAAAGTGAGAGATTCAAGTGTGTGTGTGCAAGCTAACCAAGGCCACACCACCTAGTATTAACCCTAAAGCCAGACAGTCCTAGGGGACCCTTCTTGAGTTCCCCCATTCTGGTTCCATCCTACTAAGTGTTAGAGGTTTGAACCAAACATGTGGAACTCTAAGAAAAGAAAAGAGACATGTTTAGAATTTCTAATAGGGGAGGGTTCCATCACTAGTCCTTAAGGATAGTCAACAGGAAAGTTTTATGGCTGGATCCTAGGCTTCTAAGGAAGGAAGAGTAGACCTCAACAAAAGTTAGGGCAAAATCTGCCAATACAGGAGGTGTCACTAAGTTTTCTTTAATCTATTCGAAAGCCCTGTTGGCACGACTCTCCTTAGTAGAATTTGTCATTCTTTTAGAGTAAAGTTGAAAGCACTAACACCTTTCTAATAGATTAGATATAAAGCATCTTAAGTATGCCAATTTACCTTAAAAGGATAATAGTTGGTTCATGGCTATGGGAGGATGCATTTCTAATATCTGAGTCTCTTAATCTTTTTCTTCCTCCTCAGCCTCGAATGGTGAGCACCACTCAATCCAGTGTGTACCTCTTTGACAATATTCTGCGCTTTTGTCTGCTCAGACATCTTAGCCACATCTGATCAAAGTACCTTATGTAGAGGACATTGTCTATCAATGCATAGGACATAGCTATTTATGTTATCTGATGTGCCATTGACTTATCATTTGGTAGCTTTACTGTTTGCAATTATTCTATTAATGACTTGTAATACACCAAAAATATATATATTTTTAGACCCATATTTTATATTCACTTTTGGTGATATTGCACTTTAAAAGAAGGTAATTTTAATTTTTTATTGTAGGTTGTTGATTTTTAGGACTTGAAGCAAAAAGAATGAAATTTGGAGTCAAAATAGAATTTTTAAAAAAATTTTTCAACGGCAACGACACCGTTTGATAGAGAGCAAGGATTATACTCACGGCCACTGGAGCTAACGACACCAGAATGGGCGTCAATGGTGCTAGTGTCAGTGCAGACCAAGTTTCTAAAAGATTCAATGAATTTGGATGCTTTTTTAAGAGTTTTTGGATGCACCTATTGGAAAACTGACATTAGGCTATATTTAGATCTTAAATTGATTAGAAAATACTCTCTTCGCGCTCCTCCTCCACTCTCTTGGTCTTTCCATGCATCTCTTCACCCCCTTCGTGCCACTTTGCATCCTTCCATGCCATTCCACACCATTAGTCATTTATTTTCTTTATAATTTTGAGTTTTTGTGGTGAGTTTAAGTGTGAATTCTTCTCTAAGAGTGTTGGAGAGGAAGAGAAGTGAGAGATTTCTTCTTCCTAATTTTCTTAAGAGAGGCCATAAGGGATTTTCTTTAAGAAAGAATTTCAGATAAGTGTTGTTTGTTTATTATTGTTGTATCTTTCTCATGAAGACTGAGTAGTTTCCTTTATTTATCTCCCTACTCTAAGATACGTTGAAATGAAAAGATAATTTCAATGTGCCAATGTTAAAATATAAAATAAATTGTGATGGTTTTTCCACTCCACTCGTAATTTACTTTTTGATATGGCCAATTGTATTGTTAAAATATGTTCTAAAACATATAATCCGGGAAATGGAGCATGAGTTCTACAACAGAGTGAGAATCACATTTAAGTCCATGATGGAGTATTTCGTTCACGGAATTAAGTGCAAATAAATATGGAAATATACATTATTGGGTGTAGATTGGAGATTTTAGGGTGACAGACTAAAATACAATATTTCGTTCATGGAATTAAGTGAAAATAAATAGGGAAATATATATAGTTGCGTGTAAAAATGGAGATTTTTAGGGTGACAGACTAAAATCTCTAAATGAATCTTAGTGTTTAAGATCTAAGGCAAGATTTAGCCTTCAGGGGAAGGGAAGTGGGAGCTCTGGAGTGGGAGCCAGTATCCTCCTAACCTAACCACAAATTTAGGGACTAAACCTAAGATTAGCTAATAATTTTCTATAACACTGAATCAGGGTAGAGAATTAAAATTACTTTTATTTGGCGCAATACAAATTTAAACCAATTATTTCATCTCATTTCACCAAAAACTTGTTATAGTGGGAAAGATGTTTTTTTTTCATATTAGAAAATTTCATCACATAAACATAGTTTAGTAGTTACTGTTTTAAACTTTGCATTTAAATTTTGCTAGTAGTAAATAATATAGTTTTAATAGTATCTCAAACATTCGAACTTAGTGATAGTAATTTCATTTTATTTCTGTGAATTTTCTAGTTAATTTATCATTTCAAATTTAAACCTTCCTCGTGGGATCGATATTTGGGACTTAAATAGAAATTCTTATATTACTTGAAAACGATACGTATACTTGCGTAGAATCTCAATATTAATTGCTTAATGTTATTATTCATAAAATACCCAATCAAGATTTTGGCATCATTATAAAGCGGAGTTAACTTTATAAATTTTACACAACTATAATTTCATCGGGATCATGTTTTTGATGCCGTTGTCGGGGAAGATAACGGTAAATTAAATAGATTTGGTAAATTATAAAATTTAGAGATAAAAATATAAAAATATCAAAAAATATATAAAATCAAAAATAAAAAATATATAACTATATTTAAGAGTATTTTGAAGAAATTTTTCTTTGCTTATTATATTTTTTTATGGGAAATATTGGATCTAAAGGTTTAGTACCTTACGATTTGGAATTAGAACATACTATTAGAGAAATTTGAAAGCAACACAAGGAAATTAAGAATTTGAACGAAATGGAGAATAACTTAGGTAATCAAATAAATGAAAATCGACAAAGACATTTAAAAGATTATGCTAGTCCGACAGTAGATGAACTTTGCTTAACAATTCAAAATCTTGATGTTGCTGCTAATTTATTTGAGCTTAAACCTGCTATTATCCAAATGAAAAAAAATAATCAGTTTGGAAGAACACCTACTGAGGATCTTAACTTACATCTTTCAAGTTTTCTTGAAATATGTGCTACTTTTAAATATGATGGATTGCCTAATGATGTTGTTAGGCTTAAGCTTTTTCCTTTTTCATTAAGAGATAAGGCTAAAGCTTGGTTAAATTCATTAGCACCTGGATTTATCAAAACTTGGGGAGAACTATCACAAAAATATTTAGCTAAATATTTTCAACCCTCGAAAATCGCTAAGCTTAGAAATGAATCAATATATGAAGCATGGGAGAGATTTAAGGATCTCAATAGAAAATGTCCATACCATGTTTTACCAGATTGGTTAATTATTCAAACTTTTTGCAATGGATTAGTAGGATCACTTAGATTTATTATAGATGCTGCTGCAGGTGGATCACGAATGTTGAAACATTTTGATGAAGCATACTCTTTAATAGAAGAAATGCCTACTAATAATTTTCAATGGCCCACTGGATGGGTAAATCTTAAGAGAGTAGCTAGTATTCATGACTCTAATGCAATGTCTATTTTACCATATCAAATTGCTGCTATATCAAAAAAGATTGATCAAATTGGAGTGAACTATTCTCAAATTCCACAAGTATTAGAGGAAAATTCACTCGGGCAGATAATTGATACTCAATCATCTTATTAAACTTTAAATGCTATAAATAATCAAAATAACAATCTGTAATCTAACTATTACAACCCTAGATGAAAAAATCACCCTAATTTTAGTTGAAATAGTTATAATAATTCAGTGAACCCCTCAGAAAATTTAAACAACCAAGGAAATCCTAATTATCGACCTTATTATCCTCCTGGATTTAACTATAACCCACAAGTTAAGGAAAAGAAGTTGATGATGGAAGAAGAAATGTTGAATATGAGAAATCAAATACAAAATCAAGGGGCTATTAGAAATATTTAAAATCAATTAGGACATATTGCTACTATACTTAGTAACAGACCTTCGGGAAAACTTTTGAGTACTGTGGAAGCAAATCCAAGAGATTAAAATAAGGAGCAAATTAAAGCTATTCAATTATGAAGTGTAAAAGATGTTAAAACATGAATCCAAAGAGAAACTGAAGTTGATGAGGAAAAGGAATAGATTGAAAGTGACCACAATGAAAATAAACAAATATAAGTTTCCTTAGAAAACCATTACCTTTGTTTCCTCAACGACTAAAGAAGAAGAATAAAGATAAAAATATCCTGCAATAGAAAAAGATAATGAATGTTTGAGGATGGAAGTTATTGTTTATCTAAGTAATGAGCAATTTGAGAAAGAGTTTGAAGAAGAATTTAGGGAAGAAGAATTTAGTGAGAATGAGAATGAAATAAAAGAAGAGAATTTAGATTATATTCAGGACAAATTTGAAACTTTAGATTTGTTAGAAAATGATGATAAAAATCATATTCCTTCAAGTATTAAACCACCTGAACTTGAACTGAAAATATTACCTACTCATTTAAAATATATGTTTTTAGGAGATTCATATACATTGCCTGTTATTGTATCTTCTGAGTTACTGAAATTTAAGAACAAAAATTAATAGAAACGTTGAAAAGATATAAAATGGCTTTTGGATGGACTTTAGCTGATATTAAAGGAATTAATCCTTCAAATTATATGCACAGAATTCTATTAGATGAACAACATAATCTTAAAGCTGATCCTCAGAGGAGATTAAACCCAATAATGAAAGAAGTTGTTGAAAAAGAAATCTTAAAATGGTTAGATGCTGGAATTATATATCCTATTTAAGATAGTGTATTGTTTATCTAAGTAATGAGCAATTTGAGAAAGAGTTTGAAGAAGAATTTAGGGAAGAAGAATTTAGTGAGAATGAGAATGAAATAAAAGAAGAGAATTTAGATTATATTCAAGACAAATTTGAAACTTTAGATTTGTTAGAAAATGATGATAAAAATCATATTCCTTCAAGTATTAAACCACCTGAACTTGACTGAAAATATTACCTACTCATTTAAAATATGTGTTTTTAGGAGATTCATATACATTGCCTGTTATTGTATCTTCTGAGTTACTGAAATTTAAGAACAAAAATTAATAGAAACGTTGAAAAGATATAAAATGGCTTTTGGATGGACTTTAGCTGATATTAAAGGAATTAATCCTTCAAATTATATGCACAGAATTCTATTAGATGAACAACACAATCTTAAAGTTGATCCTCAGAGGAGATTAAACCCAATAATGAAAGAAGTTGTTGAAAAAGAAATCTTAAAATGGTTAGATGCTGGAATTATATATCCTATTTAAGATAGTGCTTGGGTGAGCCCAATTCACTGTGTTCCAAAGAACGAAGGAGTGACCATTGAATTAAATGAGAAAAATGAATTAATTCCAATAAGAAAAATTACTGGATGGCGAACTTACTGGTTGGCGAATTTGTATATATTATAAACAATTAAATATGGCCACCATGAAAGATCTCTTTCCTTTACCATTTCTAGACCAAATGTTGGATAGATTGGCTGGAAACAAAAATTACTGCTTTTAGATGGGTATACTGGTTATCATCAAACTCCAATTGCTCCTGATGTTCGAACCAAACATGTGGAACTCTAAGAAAAGCAAAAAGACGTGTTTAGAATTTTAAATGGGGGAGAGTTCCATCACTAGTCCTTTAGGATAGTCAACAGGAAACTCCTATGGCTAGATCCTAGGCTTCTAAGGAAGGAAGAGTAGACCTCAACAAAAGTTAGGGCAAAAAGTTGCCAATACAGGAGGTGTCGTTAAGTTTTCTTTAATCTATTTGAAAGCCCTGTTGGCACGACTCTCCTTAGTAGAATTTGGCATTCTTTTAGAGTAAAGTTGAAAGCACTGACACCTTTCTAATAGATTAGATATAAAGCATCTTATGTACGCCAATTTACCTTAAAAGGAAAGCAGTTGGTTCATGGCTATGGGAGGATGCATTTCTAATATCTGAGTTTCTTAATCTTCGTCTTCCTCCTTAGCCCTGAATGGTGAGCACCACTCAATCCAGTGTGTACCTCTTTGACAATATTCTGCGCTTTTGTCTGCTCAGACATCTTAGCAGCTTCTGATCAAAGTAGCTTATGTAGACAACATTGTCTACCAATGCATAGGACAACTATTTATGTTATCTGATGTACCATTGACTTATCATTTTGTAGCTTTACTGTTTACAATTATTCTATTAATGACTTGTGATACACCAAAAATATATATAGTTTTAGACCTATATGTTATACTCACTTTTGGTGATATTGAACTTTAAAAGAAGGTAATTTTCATGTTTTATTGTAGGTTGTTGATTTTTAGGACTTGAAGCACAAAGGAAGCAAAAAGAATGAAATTTGAAGTCAAAATAGAATTTTTAAAAAAATTGTTCAATGACGACGGCACCGTTTGATAGAGACCATGGAATATATTCATGGGCCACTAGCGCCAACGACCCCAGAATGGGTGCCGATGGTGCTAGTGTCGGTGCAGACCCTGTTTATAAAAGATTCAATGAATTTGGATGCTTTTTTAAGAGTTTTTGGATGCAGCTATTCAAAAACTGACCTTAGGCTATATTTAGAGCTGAAATTGATTAGAAAATACTCTCTTCACGCTCCTCCTCCACTCTCTTTGTCTTTCTCTACATCTCCTCATCCCCTTCGTGCCACTTTGCATCCTTCCCTATGTCGTTCCACACCATTAGTCATTTATTTTCTTTATAATTTTGAGATGTTGTGGGGAGTTTAAGTGTGAATTCTTCTCTAAGAGTGTTGGAGAGGAAGAGAAGTGAAAGATTTCTTCTTCTTAATCTTCTTAAGAGAGGCCACAAGGGATTTTCTTTCAGAAAGAGTTTCAGATAAGTGTTGTTTGTTTATTATTATTGTATCTTTCTCATCAAGTTTGAGTAGTTTCCTTTATCTATCTCCCTACTCTAAGATATATTGAAATGAAGAGATAATTTGAATGTGCCAATGTTAAAATATAAAATAAATTGTGATGGTTTTTCCACTTCACTCGTAATTTACTTTTTGATCTGGCCAATTGTATTGTTAAAATATGTTGTGAAACATATGATCGGGGAAATGGAGTATGAGTTCTACAACATAGTGAGAATCACATTTAAGTCCATGAAGGAGTATTTTATTCATGGAATTAAGTGCAAATAAATAGGGAAATATACATTGTTGGGTGTAGAATTGGAGATTTTAGGGTGACAGACTAAAATCCCCAATTTCATCTTAATGTTTAAGAACTAAAGCAAGAGTTAGCCTTTAGGGGAAGGGAAGTGGGAGCTCTAGAATGTGAGCCAGTATCCTCCTAGCCTAACCACAAATTTAGGGACTGAACCTAAGATTAGCCAGTGATTTTCTACAACAATGAATTAGGGTAGAGAATTAAATTTGCTCCTATTTGGCACAATACATATTTAAGCCATTTATTTCATCTCATTTTACCAAAAACTCATTGTAGTGGGAATGATGCTTTTTCATATTAGAAAACTTCATCACATAAACATAGTATAGTAGTTACTATTTTAAACTTTGCATTTAAATTTTGCTAGTCGTTGATAAATTGATAATTTAGTTTTAATAGTATCTTAAACATTTGAAATTAGTAATAGTAATTTTATTTTATTTCTGTGAATTTCTTAGTTAATTTATCACTTTCAATTTAAACCTTCCTCGTGGGATCTATATTTGGGACTTAAATAGAAGGTCTTATTTTACTTGATAACGATACATATTCTTGCGTAGAATCCCAATATTAAGTGCTTAACGTTATTATTCATAAAATACAACATCGAGATTTTGGCACAGTTGTAAAGTAGTGTCAACTTTATAAATTTTACACAACTATGTTTTCTCGGGATCAAGTTTTTAGCGCCGTCGCTAGGGAAGGTAACAGTAAATTAAATAGATTTGGTAAATTAGAAAATTTAGAGATCTTGTTTAAGGGAAATATTGGATCTAGAGGTTTAGTACCTTATGATTTGGTATTAGAACATACTATTAGAGAAATTTGAAAACAACATAAAGAAATTAAAAATTTGACCAAAATGGAGAATAACTTAGATAATCAAATAAATGAAAATCGATAAAGACATTTAAAAGATTGTGCTAGTCCGACAGCAGATGAACTTTGCTTAACTATTTAAAATCCGGATGTCGCAGCTAATTCATTTGAGCTTAAACCTGCTATTATCTAGATGATAAAAAATAATCACTTTGGAAGAACACCTACTGAGGATCTTAACTTACATCTTGTAATTTTTCTTGAAATATGTGCTACTTTTAAATATGATGGATTGTCTAATGATGTTGTTAGGCTTAGGCTTTTTCCTTTTTCATTAAGGGATAAGACTAAAGCTTGGTTAAATTCATTAGCACCTAGATTTATCAGAGCTTAGGGAGAATTATCACAAAAATATTTAGCTAAATATTTTCCACCCTCGAAAACCACTAAGCTTAGAAATGAATCAATATATCAATATATGAAGCATGGGAAAGATTTAAGGAAAGATTTAAGGATCTCATTAGAAAATGTCTATACCATGATTTACCAGATTGGTTAATAATTTAGACTTTTTTACAATGGATTAGTAGGATCACTTAGATTTATTATAGATGCTGCTGCAGGTGGATCACAAATATTAAAACATTTTGATGAAGCATACTCTTTAATAGAAGAAATGCATACTAATAATTTTCAATGGCCCACTGGATGGGTAAATCTTAAGAGAGTAGCTAGTATTCATGACTCTGATGCAATGTCTATTTTAGCATATTAAATTGCTGCTATATCAAAAAAGATTGATCAAATTGGAGTGAACTATTCTTAAATGCCAGAAGTATTAGAGGAAAATTCACTAGGGCAGATAATTGATACACAATCATCTTATGAAACTTTAAATGCTATAAATAATCAAAATAACAATCAGTATTCTAACTATTGCTGCCCTGGATGAAAAAATCCCCCTTATTTTAGTTGGAATAGTTATAACAATTCAATGAACCCCTCAGAAAATTTAAACAACCAAGGAAATCCTAATTATCGACCTTATTATCCTCCTGGATTTAACTCTAACCCACAAGTTAAGGAAAAGAACAAGTTAAGGAAAAGAAGTTAAAGAAGTTAACGATGGAAGAAGTGATGTTGAATATGAGAAATCTAATACAGAATCAAGGTGCTGCTATTAAAAATAATGAAAATCAATTATGACATATTGCTACTGCACTTATTAAATGGCTGCAAAACAGTACCATGAACTTTTGAGTACTGTGGAAGCTAATCCAAAAGATCAAAATAAGGGGCAAAATAAAACTATTCAATTACGAAGTGTTAAAGAAGTTGAAACAAGAATCCGAAGAGAAATTAAAGTGGATGAGAGGAAGGAAGAGATTGAAAGTGACCAGAATGAAAATGAACAAATATAAGTTTCCTTAGAAAAACCATTACCTCTGTTTCCATCAACGACTAAAGGAGAAGAATAAAGATAAACAATTTACAAAATTTTTGGAAATCCTTAAAAGTTAACAATAAACATTCCTTTCATTGAGGCTTTTCAACAAATTCCAAGTTATGTGAAATTTATGTAAGATATACTAAATAAGAAAAGAAAGTTTGTAGATAATCAGACCATTGCACTCAGTGAAGAGTGTAGCACTATTATTCAGAAATAGCTTCCTAAAAAGTTAAAAGATCCTAGAAGTTTTACTATACTTTGTGCAATTGGTGAAAAGTTTTTTTTGGAAAAGCCTTATGTGATTTAGGAGCAAGTATCAATCTTATTCCTTTATCGATTTTTAAATGTTTAGATTTAGGAGAGATTTCCCCTACTAATGTAACTCTTCAGTTAGTTGATCGATCCATAACTTATCTTAAAGGAGCTATAGAAGATGTATTAGTAAAAGTGGATAAATTTATTTTTCATGTATACTTTATACTATTAGATACGGAGGAAGATTAAGAGATTCCTATTATTTTAAAGAGACCATTTCTTGAAATTGTACTTGGAAATAAAATTTCTAAAAATGACATGGAAGTAGATCCTGCAAAAATTCAAGTTATTGAAAAATTACCACCTCCTACTATAGTTAGAGGAGTAAGAAGTTATTTTGAACATGATGGTTTCTAAAGACATTATATAAAAAAATTTTAAAAATAACTAAGCCATTATGCCAACTTTTAAAAAAAGATACAAAATTTGATTTTAATGAGGATTGTATAAAAGCATTTGAACTATTGAAAGAAAATTAATCACTGCACCTATAATAGTTCCACCTGATTCGAAGAAACCATTTGAAATAATGTGTGATGCCAATGAGTATGTTGTTGCAGCTGTTTTAGGACAAAGGAACGACAAAGTTATTAAGTAATATATTATGCTAGTAAAACTCTAAATGGTGCACAAATTAATTACACTACTATTGAAAGAGGGTTATTAGCTATTGTCTATGCCAATTGTATAGTGCATACAGATCATTCTGCTATCAAATATTTGATGCAAAAGAAGGATGTTAAACTAAGATTAATTAGGTGCATACTTCTATTGTAAGTGTTCTATTTTATTGTAGTTGATATAAAGGGAAATGATAATCAAATGGCCAATCATTTGTCTAGACTAGAAAAGAAATATTAACGTATGTTATTGCAGCTGTTTTAGGACAAAGGAACGGCAAAGTTATTAAGTAATATATTATGCTAGTAAAACTCTAAATGGTGCACAAATTAATTACACTACTACTGAAAGAGGGTTATTAGATATTGTCTATGCCAATTGTATAGTGCATACAGATCATTCTGCTATCAAATATTTGATGCAAAAGAAGGATGTTAAACTAAGATTAATTAGGTGCATACTTCTATTGTAAGTGTTCTATTTTATTGTAGTTGATATAAAGGGAAATGATAATCAAATGGCCAATCATTTGTCTAGACTAGAAAAGAAATATTAATTAATTTTACAAATGAAATTTTAGAAAACTTCCCTGATGAATAATTATATAATATTGATGAAATAAATATACCGTGGTATGCCGATATAATAAATTATTTTGTAAGTGATATTCTACCACCAGATATTAAGAATCTATAATTAAAGAAATTTATATATGATTAAAAATTTTATTTTTGGGATGACCCATATTTATATAAAAAATGTAAAGATCTAATTATTATAAGGTGTGTGCCTTATGAAGAAACTCAACAAATAATTGAAAGATGTCATGATTCTAAAATTGGAGGATATTTTGGAACAAATAAAACTGCATATAAAATTTTGTAAGCTGAATTTTATTGGCCTACTCTTTTTAGAGATGTAAACGAATATGTTAAAACATGCGATCGAAATCGGCAAGTAGGAAATATTTCTAGAAGAAATGAAATGCCTATAAATTAAACATTAGAAGTTGAAATTTTTGATATGTGGGGATTTGATTTTATGGAACAATGTATGCCTTCATTTGGAAGTTTATATATATTAATTGTAGTTGATTATATGTCCAAATAGATTGAAGCTGTTAGTGGACTTAAATATGAAAATCTAGAAATTAAAATCTTTGCCATGAGTCATATTTTTATATAGTAAAGGAGTTACTTGAGGACAAGTAACATTTAAGTTTGGGGGATTTTGATACACCAAAAATATATGCATTTTTGGCCCATATTTTATATCCATTTCTGGTGATATTGCACTTTAAAGGAAGGTATTTATCATGTTTTATTGCAGGTTATTGACTATTAGGATATTAAGCAAAAAGAACGAAAATTGGAGTCAAAATGAAATTTTTTGAAAAATTGTTCCACGCCAGTGGCGCTGGACTTGGCGCCAATGGCGCCTTTTGACAGAGAGCATGGATTATATTCACGGGCCACTGGCGCCAACTTCACCAGTGTTGGTGCAGACCCTGTTTCTAGAAGATTCAACGAATTTGGACTCTTTTTAAAGAGTTTTTGGACGCACCTATTGGAAAACCGACCTTAGGCTCTATTTAGAGCCAATATTGATCAGAAAAGACTCTTTTCGCACTCCTCCTCTGCTCTCTTGGTCTTTCTTTGCATCTTTTCACCCCGCTTTGTGCCACTTTGCATCCTTCCATGCCTTTCCACACCATTAGTCATTTATTTTCATTATAGTTTTGAGTTTTTGTGGTGATTTTAAGTGTGAATTCTTCTCTAAGAGTGTTGGAGAGGAAGAGAAGTGAGAGATTTCTTCTTCCTACATTTCTTAAGAGAGGCTACAAGGGATTTGCTTTGAGAAAGAGTTTCAGATAAGTGTTGTTTGTTTATTATTATTGTATGAACTTCCTTTTATTTTATAAATTTGTATTATGTTGTATCTTTCTTATGAAATCTGAATAGTTTCCATTTTCTTTGTCCCTACTCTGAGATTTGGTGAAATGAAGAGATATTTTGGATGTGCCAATGTTAAAATATAAAATAAATTGTAATGGTTTTTCAACTCTGCTCTTAATTTACTGTTCAAACTGTCCAATTGAATTGTTAAAATATGTTGTGAAACATATGATCTGGGAAATGGAGTATGAGTTATGTAATGGAGTGAGAATCACATTTAAGGCCATGAAGGAGTTTTTTGTTCATGGAATTAAGTGCAAAAAAATAGGAAAATGTACATTGTTGGGTGAAGAATTGAAGATTTTTGGGTGACAAACTAAAATCCCTAATTCAATCTTAGTGTTTAATAGGTAGCCTTCATGGGAAGGGAAGAGGGAGCTCTGGGAGCCAGCATCCTCCTAGCCTAGCCATGGATTTAGGGACTAAACCTAAGATAAGCCAATGATTTTCTACAACACTGAATCAGGGTAGAGAATTAAATTTGTTCCTATTTAGCACAATACATATTTAAACCATTTATTTCATCTAATTTCACAAAAATCTCATTTTAGTGGGAAGGTTGTTTTTTCATTTTAGAAAACTTAATCACATAAACACAGTTTAGTAGTTACTATTTTAAACTTTGCATTTAAATTTTGCTAGTAGTAATATTTTAGCTTTGATAGTATCTTAAACATTTGAAATTAGTGAGAGTAATTTCATTTTATTTATGTGAGTTTTCTCGTTAATTTATCACTTCCAATTTAAACCTTCTTCGTGGGATAAATATTTGGGACTTAAATAGAAAGTCTTATATTATATGATAACGATACGTAAACTTGCATAGAATCCCAACATTAAGTGCTTAACATTATTATTCATAAAATACAACATCAATATTTTTTACCGTTGTAAAGCTGAGACAATTTTATAAATTTTACACAACTATATTTTCTCAGTATTAACACGCGCCAATATTTGACATCCTCAACTACTGTTGCTGTCATATTAACACGCGCCAATATTTGACATCCTCAACTACTGTTGCTGTCATCTCTTCCCTTTCTAATTTATGCAATTTATACATGTCAATTTGTGATAGAAATTGGCGTCCTTGTATTGTAACATCAATTGCATCTTCTTGTGGACATGCCAACTCCTTAGCAAGCTTGGATAGAGCGTCCGCATGGGCATTGTCTGCTCGAGGAATTTTGTAGAGAGTTGTACTAGGAATTTGCTTCAAGAAATTCTTCATGTGCTGGTGTTATTCTTCTAGTCTCAGCTTCCGAATCTTGTATTGCCCGATTACTTGTTGAATGACGAGCTGTGACTCACCATAGATGACAATGTCTTTTATGTCCATTAATTATTGCCAATTCCAATTTTGTGATCAAAGCTTCATACTCAAATTCATTTTTGGTACATGGCTCTATTAGGTGGTACAATAATCCAAACATTGCCTGATCTGCTGTGAAGAAAAATCAAACAAACCCCTGTTTTGCATGGTATAACTGTTTATGATCCTGTCTTTTCTATGTGACAAAGCTCCATCGATGTAGATTTCCCAACATCTAGTACTGGATGGTTCCAAATGTAGTATTTGTTCATCTGGTAGGTCGTTGTCGAGAGGGTACCTAGCTGGCAGTGGGTGCACTGTAAGGAAATCTGCTAAAATCTGTCCTTTGATAGCATGAAGAGGTACAAAAGTTATATGGAATTGTAATAAGATAATCGACCACTGAGCTAACCTTCTGTAAAACGTAATACATGTCATCAAATATTGCAACGAACTAACTTTTGAAATGAGATTGACCATATGAGAAAGAACGTAATGTCTAAGCTTTAAGGCGTCTATAATAAAATCTAGACAATGCTTCTCAATAGGAGGATACTT
>NW_018221674.1:0-1509 GCF_001263595.1 Phalaenopsis equestris
TAGACCTCAACCAAAAGTGAGGTCAACATCTACCCTTTAGAATTAGTGTACCACGCTTAGATTGGGCTAAGGTCTCCCGAACTTGTTCGACCATTTGCTTAAATTCTCTTTCTGGTATGACACTTGATGGAGAATCCTTCTTTTGTTGATCATCTCTATTTGCTGAGGTGACTTCTATCCTTTCATCTGTGATGTGTATAATCTCTGGTTGACTGACTTTTGGGGAAGCTAACTGTGGTTGTTGAGATTGTCCTTGAGCTGTGCTCATGGCGGTCATGACAGTGGCCATCTCTTCCATTATTTTCTCCAATTGGTTGATTTGTTCATCTCTTAGGAAAATAGCCCTACGGGGCTCATCTACTGCATGCTCTTCGACGAAAGGTTGAGCATTGCGTGCAGATGCAGCAGCTCTGGTCTTGATGACATGGATGTCCATGAAATTATCCTTGAGATAATCATTGAAGTCAAAATCTTCCTCATCATCATTGATGGAAACTCCATGTTCTTGGGCCGGCTCAAAAATCTCGACCCTGAGCTTTTCAACCTTTTCTTTAATTATTGATTATTGTAATATTTGGAGATCTAGAGGACTTTGCTAGACATCCTCCACCTGCTCCTCCATCTCGCTAGCAATTGTTGCAATAATGTCAGATACTTCGGACCCTTGCTTTATTCCATGATCCTGCCTTGTGGGCTTATTGGACTATTATACCTGTACAACGACCTTGGGTACCCATACCTTTTTTTTATGGTGATGTCTTGAGACGGAGTGTCTCAGCAGAAACATCGGCATGTCAAAGAGATGTATGCTCCCCATGGTGCTGACCAGATACAATACTGGGTAACCTTTTTGTTTTTTTCTTTGGAATTTATAAGAACATCCTTGTGGCTGGTAATTGGTAGAATTCTCGGACCCAGACGCGACTTAACCAGTCGACGGCTTACAGGTCTAGTGACGGTAGAATCGGTAGCAACAACGGTGGTATCAACTTTGCTTCCTAAGCAGAACTAGACGGGAATGGAAGTAGGTGAAGCTTAAGTTGATTTATGAGATTGTCTGGCAGTTCTGACGTCCCTTAGAATTTCTTTCTTCATGCGAGGGGATATTGCACATCCCACTCGTTTGAGTAATTCACCTACTAAACAACCTTCTTTGGCAGCTATTCTCTAAAAAAATGAATTGACTTGGGTGATATTGACTTGGGTGATAAGAGCAGGCTTCTTCTTCTCCCCATCTTGTCCATGAGGTGACAGTAAAGTAGCAACAATCTTCTAGATACTTTCGTACCCATTAGTATCCATTAAGGGATGGAACCTACACGTTTGTAGAATTGGGTAGATCTCAGGTAATCCTGACTCCTCTTGGTGAGGAACTTCATTAACAGACACTTCCTTAGAAATCTGGGCATCAGTAGCCCTCCGAACCTTTCGGTTGCAGTTTCTCCTTTGAGTTCGGGTTAATGGTGCAGTTTTTGAACTCGATCTGATTTCAAATACTGATGGCGGGAC
>NW_018221675.1:0-4430 GCF_001263595.1 Phalaenopsis equestris
AGAGGGCATTGGTATTGGAACAAGTTTGTGGAGGAGGATGATGGTTAGGGTGAGGTAAATGGGTGTGCAAGGGCCTTCTTTTGTTACAATATTAATGAGATTTTGATTTTATTTTAATTTTGAGATTATAACAACGAAATGAATCCCTTATGCACTTTCATTTATGTCAATTGTTAAAAGGACAAAAATAGGTTGGACTGTCAAAACGGCTCATTGTTCGTGAACAACTCATGTTCGACTCATTCACTAAGTTAACAAGTCGAACACGAACAAAGATTTATTATTTCATGTTCGGCACACACACACAGATATATATATATTTATATATTTATATATTTATTTATTGATGAGCAGTAATTAAAAAAAATAATTGATTACAAGGCTACAAAGATTTATAATCAATTAAAAGTATTAATTAAGAAAATAGAATAAAAATTATTAAATTAGATTTAAATGATGTTTTAAAATAAATAATAATTTTTAAATCTTGTCTCAATCATTAGCATCTTATGACTACGTGATTAGGGTTATCAAAACAACTTTTTGTTCGTGAACAACTCTTTGTTTGTTTAACGAGTCGAACACAAACACACTTTTTGAGCTCGAAATATAAACGAGCCGAGCCTGGACTCGCTCATGTTTGACTCGTTTACACCCCTAAATTAGGTAAAGTGTGATAAATTTAGAGAGATATTCATTGACTTTCAATGTCCTTGAGGGTTGTTTGGTTAGATAAATTTGTGGTGTGCTGTAACTCTTTTGCAGCGATTTGAGAAAATTATATGTTTGATACGAAGAATTATAAATACAATGTAAAATATGAATAAATTTAAAACTTGCACTATAGTTTATTTTAGCTTAATTTAAAATTCGACTGATTTGATCATATTTGAATTACACTATTAATGTAAAATGCCATGAGCTTCTTATCATTGTCCTTCTTTCCCTTGTCTTCTATAGAACACTCTAAGGTATTTCCTACCCTAATTTCTTTTTATTTCTTAGATGCCATGAGCTTCTTATCATTGTCCTTCTTTCCCTTGTCTTCTATAGAACACTCTAAGGTATTTCCTACACTAATTTCTTTTTATTTCTTAGATGTATTTGCATGTCCAAGTTCAAATTGGGCACTCTCCTCATTTAGTCTTTTGTTTGGAACTAGACAAAACTTCTAATTCCTTCCCCACTCCTCAATTTCACTACCTTACATTGCTCCATACCATTTTCCTCAGGATACACCTTAGTATTGTGCGGTAAGGTTCCTTAGGGTCTATTGCTCAAGGAGCTTGCTAATTGCTCTAATTGTGTCTTAATATTTCTTATGTTTGATCAAGGCTTGTTGGGTTGGTTGCTAATTATGTTCATAGACTCCATATCTGAAATGTTATGCTCACTTACCAGTTTATAAGAAGTCTCACTACTCATTGGTGTCCCTTGCATTTGATTTAAACCAAAATTGTCTTAACTTCTTTGATATAAGTGCCCCTTGTGAAGTCAAAATAGCTAAAATATTTGTATCATGCACACTAGCTATTTTTTTAGGATGCCATCTCTCAAAAGACTATTGGAAGTTATTCATTGCCATCCCTTTAATTAAACCATAGTCCTCATCAAATGGTTTAGACATCAGTGTTACCTTAGCTGCACCATCTATAATTGATCTCAAGGATACCGCAAACTCGTTATAGAAATTTTGAGTTATTAATCAATCGGGTAAGGCATGGTGTTGCCACTTCTTAAGAAAGTCCGTAAATCTTTCTAGTGACTTATAGGTTGACCCTCTATCTATGTGAATGAGGTGATGTTATTCTTAAGTTTGACGGTCTTAGAGGGTGAAAAGTACTCGGTTAAGAATTTCTAAGCTAAGTTAGTCTAAGTGGTGACAAATCTAGGGGGTAATGAGTCAAAAAAAAAATTAAGCCTAATTATGTCATTAGAGATGCCATTATACTTAAAGGTTGTAAAAAATTTCTTAGAAACCAGTAATGTGTAAGTTCGAGCCTTTTATAGATGAACCTTCAAATTGATTATTTTATATCATTTTGATAAGTGCATGTTTAGGCACAGAATTATGTGTCAAATTTGAATCTCTATTTAGACTATGGTATATTCCTCTTACTATTCATTTTGTGAAGTCCCTAGGTGGTCCGAGGTGATCATTTTTTACTTGAGGGTTTGTCATGTATCCTAAAATATTTTTATTTATTTTTCTATTTTTGTAAGTTTTTCAATAGTGTTTCAAGCCATAATGATTCATGTATCCTAAAACATACAAGGTTCACGAACTCTTTCTTATTTTAACCTATGGCTTTTGTTTGCATTAATACACATGAAATTATGTAATATTTATCGAAAAATATGAAATAAAGGCGACTATTTTGGCAAAATTTTACTTGTTTTTTTCTCACTCAACAAACAATTGGCTTCAAACTTTCTCTAAGAGTTTAGATTTAGGGTGTGTTTGGGGCAGCTTGTGTGTTTCACGATAAGCAGCTTAATTTTAGAGCCTGCGTTTAGTGTAAAAATGGAACCGTGTTTTCGGATAAGCGGACAAAAAGCACGATCCAAACGGTACATCGGCGTTTTAAAAAATGCCCTCGCACTTATAAGCTGTCACAAACGGGCCCTTAGTTCTTAGCTCTCATCTATCCTTCAGGTGAAAAATAATGATTTATTTATAATTTTTAAGACTGATATTATGATAAATTCGACCAAAATTTTAGAGCTCCATTAGACTTTTCGTGACGAATCATTTGACGGAGTATTGGATTTTCTTATCAAGACGAATATAAATTTACAAATTTTGATATCATTTAAAAAGGGCAACATAACCTTTCATACATACATTAACAAGGTGGCATATGTACAAAATTTGTTTTTCTATTGGATGTGTAAATACATGGGAATTGAGGGACATGCGTGTAAATTTATAATTCTATATTTATGCTTCAATTGCTATTAAAACAAATTTAACCCATTTTAAAAATCATAAAATTGAATAATAATTGAAGATGCAACTTTATTTTACAACATCAAATATGTAGTATTAGACGCTGGAATGGTGTGGTGTGTTTATATATATTTTTAAATATAGATAACTTAAGTATGTTTCTAATAATATTTATTTATACATAATTTAATTAATATATATTTTTTTAATTTTTTTCAGAGAAATAAATTCGTGTCATAAAATAATATGCAACTTTGAAAAAAAATTTATTTAATGTCAAGAGGCGCTATATTCAAAACCTTAGCGCATGTGATGTACGCATATTTGTGATTAAGTGTTTGTTTGGGGCAACTGTAATCTATCAAGAAATAACTGTGAAGCTGCTGAAAAATAATCTGATTTATAAAAAATTGTTGCGGTTATTACAAATTCTTTTTTTTTTTTTTAAAAGTCAGATAGCAGCTAGAAAGCTTCTATCTCACATAGTCAAGATCGGTGGGAAAATGCTGATTTTAATGGGAGCTTTTTGAAAAAACTTTCAAAACAAAGTTGTAAAACTACACTTTGACATCACTGCTGCCTTAAATAGGAGCGTATTTTATGTCCGGACTCCTGATGTAGTTCTACGTGCGGCGGAAGTTATTCTTGAGTTATTTTCAAATTATTTCTGGATTATTTCCAATAATCCTAAAATAATCTAGAAATAACATGTGATCTTTATTTTTAGGTTATTTCGAAATTATTGAAAATAACTAAAAAATAACTTAAAAATAATTCAAAAATAACTTTCGCCACACTTATAATTTTACTATCTCAGGCACTGAGCCATCTTTTACACATCTTTTTTATTTTATTTTAATTGAGTTGGACTCTTTGTCCAAGACCTGTCTCAAAACAATAATAACATTAAACATTTACGATATGCTCCTGCCGCAAATGCCACGATTAGAACCTTTCGTTATCACTGCAGCATAAATAAAGTTATCTACAATATTCCTGTCAGTTGTCATATCTGCTGAATTTTCCTTTACTTAAATTAACATCACTTCAGTGATGAAAGCTACCCAAACTCATAAATATAAAAACTAATCAATTTTATTTTGAGAGATTTACTTTTCAAAAAATAGATTCTCAAGAAAATATTTTTATATTTCGAGCTCAAAAAATGTGTTCATGTTCGGCACATTTACTTAGCTAGCTAAACACAAGTCGTTCATGAATAAAGAGTCGTTTTTGACAACTCTAATCATGTAGTCATAAGATGTTAAGGATTTAGGCAAAATTTAAAACATCATTTGAATCTAATTTATTAATTTTTATTCTATTTTCTTAATTAATACTTTTAATTGATTATAAATCATTGTGGACTTGTAGTCAATTAAATTTTTTAAAAGTACAACTTATCAAATACACAGACACACACACACACTTGATTTGTAGTATTTCGAGCCAAAACGAGCCGAATTCATGTTCGGCTCGC
>NW_018221675.1:4443-9790 GCF_001263595.1 Phalaenopsis equestris
TTCCAACAGTGGAATATTCGCGAACAACTAGAGGTTTTGACAGCCCTAAGTATATTGATGAGTATTAACTTTAAATATTTTAATTGATTATAAGGCTATAAAGATTTATAGTCAATTAAAATTATTAATTAAAAAAATAGAATAAAAATATATTAAATTGATTCAAATGATGTCATAATATGAGTAATAAGATTTAAATCTTATCCTAACCCTCAACATTTTAAGACTGCATGATTAGCATTGTCAAAACGATTCTTTGTTGGCGAACAGTTCGTGGTCGGCTCGTTAAGCAAACGTGTCGAATACAAACACACTTTTCTTATTTGAAATACTAACGAGTCGAACACAAACAGAAATATTTTTTAATGGGTCGAACAAGAGCTAAGTCCGGGCTCACTCGCGCCTTTACACCTCTGATCTAAAGGCAATCATATGTAAGGTTAAAAATACATAACTACATTCCCACGTATCTAACAGCGCACAATTATCCATCCCCTCCTACACGTACGTTTATGTATATTTATAGTTGATAATTACCCTAATTCTTCGTTCCTAACCCTAGTCACGTTAATCATAGTTAAACAAATCATCCTCCCCTTTATATAATCTCAGTCCTTTCTCATTCGGCGTAAAACCAGAGTGACAATGGCCGAAAGTATTCTTAAAAATCGGACGGTGAAGGTGCCCTCATGGCCGCCGTTCGACGATCACCGACCCATTCGCACAATTTCCGGCGATTATTTACTTACAGAAGCGGCGCTCGCTGAGCTTCAGTGCTACGTTAGGGCGGAAGCCGACGAGACGGCGGAGCTCACCGACCTCCGGTCGGAAGAATACTCCTCCGATGAGTTCCGGATGTACGAGTTCAAGATAAGGCTGTGTAATCGGAGCCGATCTCACGACTGGACCGAATGTCCTTACGCTCATCCCGGGGAAAAAGCTCGGCGCCGTGATCCGAGAAAGTACCAGTATTCCGGCGTGGGTTGCCCTAATTTTCGAAAGGGGGATTGTAAGAAGGGCGATGCCTGTGAGTTTGCACATGGGGTTTTTGAATGTTGGCTTCATCCGGCGAGGTACCGTACCCAGCACTGCAAAGACGGTAGGGATTGCCGCCGGAGGGTATGCTTTTTTGCTCACAGGCCGGAGCAGCTCCGGGTTCCTCCGATTCAGTTACAGCAGAGTTCCCGATCGATTGATTCTTATGACGGTTCGCAGAAGAGGAACCGGAACCGGAACCAAGCCCTAGATTTGTATTTTTCAAAGGGGATAACCCCTTCCTCGCCGACATCTACTTTGATCTCGCCGCCGATTTCGTCGCCGGCTAATTCTCCCCCGGTGTCGCCTAATGGTCTGCGGATGCGACGGGCGGCGATTAACGAGGTAAGTTTATCGATTGGGACGGTGCATTTGAGGAAGGTAGTTGGGCACGGATTGTGTAGTTTTCCGGCGAGTAGTACGGCGGCGGGATCGGCTGGGGGTGGTGGATGGCTGGATTTGGAGAGCGATTGGGAGAAGGAGGAGGGGGTGGGGAGGGTGGAATCTGGGAGAGCACTTAGGGCTAAGATGTACGAGAGAGTGAGCAAGGAGAGCGGGGTGAACCGGCCGGAAAACGAAACGGCTGCACAGGCTGTGCCGGACGTTGGGTGGGTTTCTGAGCTGATCATGTGATGAGGAAGAAGAAGATGGGAGAGTTGTAGAATTCTGCGAGCTGTTATGGTATTTTTGTCAGTATGCGGAGGAGAATTTTGGTTGTATTCTGTTGTTATATATATGAGTCATAAATATAATTATGTTGAGCTGCAGTCAATTAAGAGAGAGAGAGAGAGATGGGAAGGTTAAATTATGTATTTTAATTATGATTGGGTTCATGAGGTATTGTAGAAGAGAGCTGTATTGCTTTAGTGATTCTCTTGTTGTATTATGTTTTGGGTATTTTTTGTAATTATTGTAAGTTATATCATGTTTTTCATGTCTCTCATTTGGGAAAAATTATTTCATCGAGACATCAAACGTAAGATTTACATCCCGAGTCCAGTGATCATGTGGGCCCCACCATTATAAAAATTTACATGTGTATTATAATGGGGCCCACTTGCCACGTGCTCACTAGACTCTAAATGCAAATTTGTGTCTGGTGTCATGATGAAATAGGCGCTCATCTTTTGATGAATAGTCTTCCCTATTAATAAGTTTGGATTGGCTTTAGCCAAGAAGGGTTACATAAATGGCTACATAAAAAAAAAAAGCCTCAATTTAAGAGTAGAATAATATTGTAACCAGTGGCTTAGTTGAAGGTATCATGAGGTTGCAGGGTGAATTAATGAAAGTATGTTTGTCTTGCCCTATGACTTCTTAGAATGATTTGTGGTTGCTTGAGCAATGTGAATTATTTGATGAGTGGATCAAATCAAGTGTCATTATCCTGTTTGATTACATTAGCTAAAGTTAGTTAAATGTTTTTGAGTAGTGGTATATGATGAGTTGACTTGGTGTTAAATCTTCAAAATGTAAAAATTTTGAGTATTTTAATGTAATTTTTTATTTTATTTTGTGTAAAAATATTGATGATAATTTGCAACTTCATACATTGGGAGGAGGTGTGTTCAAGGCTTATAAGATAAATGATATTTATTTATTTTATTATTATAAAAATTGATCGGAGGCTATGATACAAGCCTCCAACCAATCTCATGTGTCTTAACTACTCAAAACCGTACTGCAAGATAGATGCACTCAGGTAGGTTTGAACCAACGACCCTAGGAGACTCACGACTGACAACGCAATTGCCAATAAAAGAGTCACAACGCCGCGTACTCATATTAGTTGGTCAGACATCTGCTTGTCAGTTACAAGTCCCCTCTGGTTTGAGTTCGATTCCCCCCGGTGGAGGGTGAGGTAATCGAATTGTTAGGTGCATCGGGACTGGCCAAGGCTCATATAATATTCTCAGTCCATTCTTTTTAATATATATATATATATATATGATGGAATTACGCATAATAAACAACTTCCGAAGATTATTGGAAGGATAAAATAAAACTTAAATTAACAAATTTATTGCATAATGAACCATAGAGTCTTAGTACACTTAACATTTAAAACCTTTTTTTATCATTCATTTATTGATTTTAAATTTCATTTTATCTTTGGAAATATCTTTTTAAATCTGTTTATTATGCTTTTAACTGCATTTTTAGGGTTAATTTGAAATCAGGTTTAAGCATTCTAGTGCTCTTATAATTCTCTAAATGTGATCATCGTTTAATTTATAAATTTAAAAAAAATAAATAAATTACATTTAGATTTTTAAATATTTTCTCGAATTTTTCTGTTTAAATATTTGAGTAAAATTCAAAAATGCATTAAAACTTAAAAAAGCATTTACACACATACCACCCAATTCATATATATATATTACAAATATAGCATCTGAACTTTAATTTTCTTACTTATATCACCCAACTCTTTCGTATCACATGAAAAAATATCACTATTTTGATTCTTAGTATATAACGTGTTTAGACCTAATTGTGGGAAGGCAAATGGCGGGATCGGTTGAGACTGCACCACGTCAACGACGTCAGCGGATCATATACATTGATATTTCTACTTCTTCCCCTCCTTTCACTCCTTCTGCGACAAAAATTGAATCATATGAAAATTTAAAATTTTTAAAAAATATTTTAGGATGAGAATGATACATGAATGATCAATCAACAATTATATTATCTTCATTTTTTAATTAGATTTTTTTTTTAATTTGTGCTAATTAAATTTTAATATTTTTACATAGTTAAATGATTGGGTGGTAACCAAAGATTCTCTTATTCTTAATGGTATTAAGGCCTATTTATATGGACCCCAAGGCTTAAACACAATTATCCTACATGCCATTATTCTATTATAATCACACATGTTTGACAAACCTAAACATCAATTGCTTCAAATGACAAGAAATGTTCTTTTGTAATCACATGACCTTGAAAGCTACTTCCTTTCCTACATTATCACAAAAAAAACATAATAAAGCAATGTCACACGAAAAAACCCAATGGCGGACCCACTTATAGGCTAAGCCGAGCTATCAATCTAAGGTTTGGGTCTGGTCTGATCTAAACCTAACATGTTTATTAAACAAGTCAAAAATTCTAATCCTAACCCAAATGTCCTTTAACTTGACTTGTGTTTAAAACCTAAATCCGAACTGAAAGGCATGTCAAAAGAAACATCAATTTTTTAGTTTCATAAGAGGCATCATTTTTTGACATCTATAATTACTTGTGATAAAATGTAATGATTTGAAATAAGAATTTTACAGCAAATTCAAGTCCCATGTACTTAAAAATTATGCTTGATACACCATCAACAAATTTCTATTGTACGACATGAATTTCGAGATATGATATCGATCTCGATGCAAACTTTTAAGCAAAATATATTCAAATTTTAATTAAAATTTATCCAGAGCTCCAATTTCAACAAACTTAAGTTCAAACTAACTGACTCAACGAGACAGACCCAATGATATCAAAATTGGTCCAATCTAAACCAAATCAAGCTCGGATCAAGTCATTAAAACGTTTTAAGTCATTGAAACCGCTATTGGTAGCATTTCAGACATATTTAAAAGGTCAAACGAATGTCGAATCTAACAAGCTTATAATTAAATTGACCGTATCGATAGGATGAATCCAAGGAGCCCAAGTTCACTCAACTATGATATCACTAAGACACAAAAATGTCCACCAAACTTCATCTGATCAAGGGAATCTCTTTGGTTCATCCAAATAGAGTGATTCATATTTCTTCATTAATTACAATCAAGACTTTATAAATAGAGCTCTGTCCCTCTCATGAGGGGGGAAGAGGAGAGAGAGAGAGAGAGCTTGGAGTCTGAAAAAGAGCTTGAAACTTAGAGAAGAAGCTGAAGTCCAGCATCACCTTGTCGCCGACCACTAGTTGTCAACCGCTGCCGACCATCACTCATCGGTTGTCGCCGATCAACATCGTTCGCCGTCGAATTTTTGCAATAAGTTCATCTACGCACCAACGTTGTAGCTCTAAATAGTGTTTAACCCTTTCCCAACTGTAAGATGAGGAACTGTACTTGAAATCTTCAGATTATAGTGGATTCTTTCAGCTAGGCCAGGTCTCGTGGTTTTTCTCTTTACTGGTTCTCTACATAAAAACTTCTGATGTCTCTACTTGTTGTTTTTCTTTCAACTGAGTGTATGATGAATTCTCCTCTAATGCTAAGATGATACTTCATTACTCTACCGTCATGAATCTTCTAGCACACATTAGTTTGACCTCATCTATGGGAACAAGCATTCTCATTACTAAAGA
>NW_018221676.1:0-886 GCF_001263595.1 Phalaenopsis equestris
GTTGAATTTTGATTTGTCTCAGAATCACACCTAATAAATGAAAGTGTAAGACATGAGAGAGAGAGGGGGGGGGATTGAGATGGAAGTACACAGTGATGAAAAGTAATACAATATTATTGATTAGTCATTTCATATGAAATGATCGATCTATTTATAGGGAGGGGGTACAATATATAAAACTACATGTCTGATCATAATTTAATGGGCGCGTTAAAAGTTATTTTAGGTGTTTTACATATAAAATTATTTGGTTCGATTATCCTATTATTTGGTTGGCTGAAATTAGTCGGTCTTGGTTAGGCTAGTCTTGTTTGTCTGTTGGTGTTGAATCGGGGTTGTTGATCAACCCTTAATGGTCTTCAGGTTAACAAGACTTGACTCGATCAGCTTAGCTTCGATGACCTGCTTTTATAATCTAGTTGCCAACTGTTGATCCCTTGATAAGGAACTCGTATTGCCAAAGCAAGGCTAGACTGTCAGGCAGAGGATTAATTACCATAATCTAATAGTTAATTCACTCTTTGATGAGACGATCCTTCATGTTGTGATCTGTGATTATGCCATGACCAATTCTCGGACTCGGATGAGCAATCTCAAGAGCATCTATGAGATAACTGGTAATGGTGAATTCTTCACTTGAGTCAAGTTGTGAAGAGAGACGGGTTGATGCTTCTACTTAACTCAATTACCCTTGTTCTTTAGTTTAGATGACTTACATTCGATTGGCTTTTAGCCCTAGTTCATTGGGGTTACACTTCCTCAAACAGGACTTTTGGCATTATGTTGGTTAACCCTTACCCTTCTGCTAGTGAACTCTTAGTCATTAACTGATGGACCTTTGGTCTTCCACTGGTGGACCCTTGGTCTTCCACTGGTGGACCCTTGG
>NW_018221677.1:0-1359 GCF_001263595.1 Phalaenopsis equestris
GAGAAAATTGAAAAGAAATTGAAAATTTGAAAAATCAGAATAGTGAATCTCGGGTCTTCAGCACCGGCAGCGCTAACATTGGCGCCGACGGCTCCCTCGACTCGAGAGCAGTGAATTAACCCTTTAATTTGCAATTTTCACCGTAAACCTCCATTTTTACCCCCTTAAGTCACCTTCAACCTTCGATTTTGCACCTAGGGCTTGATTTTGGGCGGATTTGAGGCGATTTTGATGCAAAGAAACTTCAGATTTTATCTTATCTAGGTAAGAGCTACACTTTAAAGTAAAATTTTTTTATTTTCACCAAAGATTTTTCTCACATTTACTAGATCCAAAATTTTGAAATTTATTTTGAGAAATTTTGAGAAAATGCTTTGGTGAAGAACTCTCACTTAGTGGATTTAAGTTTAAAGTAGTTTACATTTTGATTTTCAAAATTTTCTAGATTTCTTATAGCCCCTAGATTAAGCAAAAGAAAAGTAGAATATGACGAGCAGAGATTTGTTAGCTTTAGAGCCAGTGCTCGATTTCATAGTTTGTAAGAAAATAAAAAAGTAATTCAGGATCGAGTTTTTAAAAATCCGGGAGGAGAAGTTGAACGATTGATTATCTCTCGGCCATGGGAAAACTTTTGCTATTTTATTGTCGATGCGATAGCTGGGATTATAATGAAATTTTATGCCAACCTTCTTAATGCTTTTGATGATTTTGTTTTTGTTCAAGAAAAAATTAATGAGTTTTATCAGTTAGAAGATTTTATCTGTTAGAAGATGTGTATAGATGCTAGTATCAATCTTTTTTCTGCTACCTATCAGGATTTAGATGAAGTTATTTATTTTCTGACAAGTGAAAAGGGGGCTTGGAAAATAAAAAATGGAGTTAAAGTTAACTTTCCCTCATAGTGCTATCTAAAGCCTGACGCTATTTTATTTATGGGAGGATGATTCCAACGAAACATCATAGTGAAGTGACCAAGGATAGAGCCATCCTGAACTAATGTATTCAGCAAGTGATGGATATAAGTGTAGGCTCTATCATTTATATGAACACCTGATTTATTACTCTGGGAGAGACCACTGGTGGATTGGCGCACCCTGCTCTGATTTACACACTTTTTGAGCATGCAGGAGTTGATTTCAGACTTAATGAGAAGAGGATTGAGCCTCACAGACCCATTGGGCCTGCCAACATCAAAACTTATGAGTCCCATGTTGATTGGAGATCTGCAAAACAGGCCAGGGATATTCCTTCTACTTCTAGAACCCCTAGCGAGCCTACTTCAAGTGACCCCAGCAACAGGGAGTTGTTGGACTAGATGATGATTCAACAGGGAGATATTTTGAGGATGGATCATAGGAT
>NW_018221677.1:1828-2269 GCF_001263595.1 Phalaenopsis equestris
AGTTTGGGGGGAAGAAGAAAAATCATTTTTAGAAAAAGAGAAAGAACTTAATTTTATTTGTCCTCACTTAACTAAATTTTCAAAATTTTAAAGCTAACATGACCTTTGGTATTAAGGGTTAACTCTAAATAACTATATTTATGTTTCTAAATGTATAGTAAACTTGAATAAAAATTTTCAAAAATAAAGGTTAATTCTATGGGCTAAGATATTTGGTAAAAGAGAATAAGACTATGTTTTTCTATTTTTAGTAAAAGAAATTTGTATTTTTGAAGTATTAAAAATCTTAAAGAGGTTCATTTAAAAAGAAAAGAATTAAACTTTATGAAATCTTTAAGTTAATATAAATTTGTTAAGTGAAGAAATGTAAAAAGTTTTTAACTTTAAGAAGAGGATAGTGAAGTTCAAAATCATTAAAGGCTATCCAGATATAGTAATCCT
>NW_018221677.1:2485-4487 GCF_001263595.1 Phalaenopsis equestris
TTTTATGAAGTTCTTTTTCATATGAATTTCCTAAGTGACTTTAATATAACAAATTGCAATTTTTTTTGAAAGAAATAGAGGATCAGAAACCTTAGACTTAATTACTGAATATCCATACACCTTTAGTATTAACTGAAGTTGTTTTGAATTTTTCTTAAGTTAATACTACTATACTTAGAAAACTAAAATATGGAAGTTTAAAAGTTAATTTGTTACCATAAGTCATATTTTTTATCTAGTGGATAAGTTACTTGAGAACAAGTAACATATAAGTTTGGGGGATTTTGATACATTGAAAATATATGCATTTTTAAACCTGTATTTTATACCTATTTTTGGTGATATTACACTTTAATGGAATGTATTTTGATGTTTTCTTACAAGTTGTTTATTTTTAGGGCTTAAAGCAAAAAGAAAGCAAAAAGGTTGAAATTTGGAGTCAAAATTACGTTTAATGAAATCTAGAGTCAAAATTAAGTTTTTGAAGAAATGCTCAGTGTCGGTAGCACCGCAGACACCACCGACGACGCACGAAGTCACCACCGATGACGCAGAACAATTTAATGCTGGAGATTTTTACTCAGCACCGACGAAGCCAGACCAGCACCGATGGCGCCAAAGGCGGTGCAAAACTCGTTTCTAGAAGTTTTGATGTATTTTGACTAGTTTTTGAAGAGCTTTAGGAGGAACCTCTTGGAGAACCGACCTTGGGCTTTATTTGGGGCTGAATTTCATCAGAAAATTCGCTCCTTTACATTTTTCACTCCTCTACGTTCATTTTTCGCTCCATATCATTCCATTCCACTACCATATTGGAGTCAATTAGTGATTTTTCTTTCATAGTTTAGAGAAGAAGAAAAGTGAGAGAATTGTTCTTCCCGCATTTCCAAGGAAAGGTTATAAAGGATTTGCTTTGAGAAAGAGTTCGAGATAAGTTTGTTTATTTATTTAGTGTTACATGAACTTTATTTTATATATGAAATTTGTGTTTTGTCGTATTATTCTCATGAAGTCTGAGTAGTTCCCTCTTCTTTCCTCCTACTCTGAGATATGGTGAAATGAAGAGATAAAATGACTGTGCCATAAATAAAATATAAAATAAATTTAATGATTTTTCAACTCCAAACTTAATTTACTTTTCAGTCTGGACAATTGATTTGTTAAAATATGTTGTGAAACATATGATCCAGGAAATGGAGTATGAGTTCTACAATAGAGTGAGGATCATATTTGATTTCATGAAGAAGAAATTCGTTCATTAAATTAAGTGCAAATAAATAGGGAAATATTCTTTGTTGGGTGTAAAATTGGAGAATCTTTAGGGTGATAAACTAAAATCCCCAATTTGGTCTTAGTGTTTAAAAACTAAAGAGAGAGTTAGCATTCAGGTGAAGGGAAGTGGGAGCGCTGGAGTGGGAGCCGACATCCTCCTAGCCTAGCAACAGATTTAGGGACTGAACTTAAGATTATCCAATGATTTTTTATGCACTGTATCAGGGTAGAGAACTAAAATTGTTCTTATTGGGCACAATACATATTAAAAACATTATCTCATCTCATCCACCATAATTTCATTGTAGTCACATAAGAAATCTTCATTACATAAACATAGTTAGTAGATTAGTAGTTATTATTCAAAATTTGCATTTCCGTTTTGCTAATAGTTAAGTAATTTAGTTTGGTTAATATCTCAACATTCAAAATTAGTGACTGTGATTTCGTTTGATTTTCTGTAAATTTCTTATTAAAATTTATCATTGCTAACTTACACCTTTCCCGGGGGGTCGATATTTGAGGCTTAAATAGAAAGTCCATTATTATTTGATAATGATATATATACATGCTTAGAATCCTATTATTAATTGCCTATAATTATATATATTTTATACAACTTACTTTTCATATAATAATCAAGTTTTTGGCACTGTAGTGGTGTCAACTTCATAAATCTTTACATATAAAAATTCGGGATCACACACCACACTTAAAAATAACATCATCA
>NW_018221678.1:0-1490 GCF_001263595.1 Phalaenopsis equestris
GATTCAAAAATCATTTCAAACACCTTAAAAACACCAAAATTACCCAAAAACTCCAAAATTTGCCAAATTACCAAAATACCCCTCCCTAACCCAAAATCCCAAAAATTGCAAAAAATCCCAAAAATTCCCAAAACCTCCCAAATATTCCTATTTTCATTTTTCTCAACTACAACATGACCCAATTTGGCCAATTTAACCATCTTTGATCAAAACCCCCAAATTGCCCTTTAAAGGCCCATATTTTCCCCAAATCACCTCAAATGTCTATCCAATTGGTCTCAATTTCCCCCAATTTTAATTATAAACTTAAATTAACCCTTGATATGACTAATCTAGACTAAATTCAAACCCAATTGGTCCATGATTTGAACCCAATTTTGATCTAAACCAAAAACCCAATTTTGGCCTTATGACTTGGTTCCACCAAATTGAACCCATAGCTCACTTAATTGGCCACAATTTGTGTTGAAAAAACTTCATAACATTACTACACATCAAATTTGACCTTCAATTGGCCTTGGTGAGACCTCAATTTTATTTGATTTCAATCTAAGTCCAAAAGCCCTAAATTTGCCCCAAATTGACCATGTCTCTAAATCTCACCATATTGAGGGCCTTAACCCCAAAATTTCCACTCCATCTTTTCATGAAAAATCTTCAAAACACCTCTCTTGATCATGTGAACCATTAAATTTGGACATAGCACATGGCTAGCCCAACCTAGACCCATGTCTATCCCACATGCCCAAAATTGGCTAAATCTAAAAAATCCCTCAAATTGACATACCAATTGAACTCAAAATCACTTCAACCCTTCACCAAAAATCTTTATAGCAATCATCTACACAATGTTGATCAATCAATTGGAACATTTGACATGGATAACCTAACCCAAACCCAAACTTTGATCACTTGAATCCACATTGAACCTATGCATTAAAGATGGCCTAACTACCCCAAAGTCATCAAATTAACTCCACCTCAGCTATTGGTTAGACCCTAATACTGAGCCAAAACCCATCTAAGCACCTAAAATAAAACATGTACCACAATTCCTCCAAATTAACGGATCTTATTTCCAAAAATACACATGCTTAAGATACCCTTACCAAAACTAAACCCCATTGCATTAAATTGCTTTGACAGATTCCCCTGGAAGCCCTGAGCTCCTAGCCACCTCCCCTTGCCATGGTCGGCCGGCCTAGTCACTAGAGAAGCCAAAACTGAGAGCCACCCCCTCTTGAATTTCACTCAAATCAAACCTAGAGGCCAGCTCATCCAAATCAAATTATAGAGCTCCTCTGCCCTCCACCTAAGCATCACAATGCACCCAAACATTTACCCTGAGAGCCACCCCATGAAAATTTTTGTAAGAACTCACTTCCACGTCCATGGGAGGTGTACTAAAAAATTTCTCAGATAGAGCTTCTCAAATCACTCACAGAGCTTCTTTGCGACCTCCACAGCCCATTCCAATCACTCCATTGCCT
>NW_018221679.1:0-1628 GCF_001263595.1 Phalaenopsis equestris
ATTGGATTTTTGCACCTTGCTGGCATCAACATAAGCAACTTAAAGCACCCACCAATTGCCCTGGTGGCCTCTCCTTCCCCCTCTATTTAAACACACCCTTCATGGCCAAGGGAGGAGAGCTTGAAATTCATTGGGGAGACTCTGCCAAATTGCTTCCAGAGCTTCCTTAAGACCCCTTGAGTTCAACCCAACCATCCTTAGACACTCAAAGCCACTACGCGAGCTCAATTTTTAAACCCAATCTCTAAGCCGAAAAAGAACACCACTCAAACCTCTACCAAATTCAAATTAATTGCACCCACACCATCCCCACATCAAGAGAAGAAGATTCCCCACAAAAGCCCCATCACCAGAGCACCCTAAGGTAGACTTTGATCGAACCCGTAAATTGATTTTGGTTGAAATCAAATTTAGGCGATTCACCATTACTCGAGGCTCAATCCCTAGGTTCTTGGGACCCCAACAAAGCTTCCACAAGCATCCAATCAGGACTTCCCCTTTTGGACCAAGGTATTGAAAGTTAACCCTAAACCGAGCTTCATTTGATTCTCCATGTGTATAGAGTTGATTTAGAGGTCAATTAACCGTATGGATATGCTCTCCTAGTCAAGACGAGTCTATAGGAACAAACGACACTTGATTTGGTTGAGTATCAAGTGAGATATTAGGTCTAGAAGATGGACAGTTTGCGGGCTTAAATCGTTGGGGAAGATGACCACGCGCCATCTGATCGAGCATGTATCGTTTGGACGGTCTTGATCGCGTCGAACGTAGCTGTGGTTCGAAAAGGGGGAGCTGGCGCGAACTGCAGTGCCCAATCCCGCAGAGACACACATCTCTTCGACGCGTACGAGGCTGAGTCAGATAAGTAGGAAAGTATGATATTTTCTTATTTAAATAAATGCTGATAACTTACAAAATGCATAACTTTGTGTAGAAAAATCATAAAACTAAAATAAAAATACTCTGTTGCACAGCGGACAGAGAAGAACAATGAGGAAATATTTTTATGTTTATTTGATGCATATTTTATTTTTATTTTATTTTTAATTAATTAAATGGTGTTTTCCTTATTTTGATTCTCCATTAGCATAGACATTTCACCATGACTTGATCTTTGGGGCTTTGATTCTACATATTATAGGGATGCTTTTTCTGATTTTTCCAAGGTTAGGAGAGGTCTCTAAGCATGGATATCTAATTTTCAAGTTAATCGTCTCTATTTTGATATAAAAATTATAATAATTAAAATACTCATAAAAAATACAAAACTTATTTTGGTGGGTTCACTGTGGTCAGAGGATCCTAGGAAAAATATAAACTTGGTTTACTCATTTAAAATAACCATAATTGTCGCCAACCCTAAAAATGAAAAAAAATAATTTGGAGTAATTATAAATATAAATGATATAAAAAATATTCCACACTGTAAAATTAAAGGAGCCCTCTATAAAAAATTCAAGTTAATTGGAGTTAATTTGACCACTCAAATGATATAATTAAGTGAAATGACATTTTTAGCATTAAAATAAGAATAATAATTAAAATACAATTCAAAAAATCACCAAATTGGTTTTGAGATCTCTTTATGGCCATGTTGACCTCACTTTTGGTTGAGGTCTAAAAAA
>NW_018221680.1:0-310 GCF_001263595.1 Phalaenopsis equestris
GAATGCCTTAGACCTCAAATTGACATCCAACTTTTTATTGAAAAGCCTTTATAAGGTCATTTTTGAATAAACACAACAATCAATTTGAGCTTAGCCCAAAGCTAGCTCAAGTTAGACCCAAATTTGACCCTTAAAGGCTTAATTTAGGTCTAAACCCAAACCCATTAAAATCCATCCAAATTAACCATCAAATCAAACTCAAAACAACTTTCATCCTTCATGAAAGTTGTTCATCATGATGTTTTACACCAAATAAAACCAATTTGAGCTTAGAGCAAAGCTAGCTCAAGTTTAACCCAAGTTTAGCCCC
>NW_018221681.1:0-872 GCF_001263595.1 Phalaenopsis equestris
CTTCATTTGAGGTAAGGATGTACCATTTAATCCGGATTGAATTAATGGTTTGTATATGATAGAAAACGTCCCAATCTGTCATTATACAAATTTTATTCCAATGAGAGATATGACGCAAGATTTATATAATTTTTGGACGGATGAAAATGATAATTGGGAAATCAGAGATGAGCGATATGTTATTTTCTCTGCTTCACTGCTTAATCGAATATCAAAATAATTTCATTTCTTCATATCTACAAAATTACTCCCTACCATGAAGATTAGTAGAGTTACAAGAGAAAGATCCATTTTAAACTATTGCATTCAAATGGAAAAACCAATTGATGTGGGGTCGATTATTTTCAAATCTGCTATGGGTATTATTATGAATGGGCTAATATATGGACTGAGACATCCTTCTACAATTTTTCTACTTTGCAGTCAATCTCAAGTTTCGTATGAAAGTTGGGAGAAAGTTTTATTACCTTGGGAGCCCATGATTCCTATTGATGAAAATTATATTGGGAATGGAAATGAAGCATTAGATATTATTTTAGATCATTCATCACAAGCTTCAACACCATTGATGCCACAAATAGTTTACAATTCAATAGCTTTGGAGAAGGAAATGAAGAAAATAGAAAGAGAACTTCAGAGTATTACGATGCAATAGGAAATGTTAACTACATTTTTGATCACCTAGATTGGAGGATGAAAGAGAACTTTGATCAAACTGGAACAATTGAAGCAGGATTGGTGCAGATGTTCAAGAAAAATGGATGGATCGATGAAAATTCAACTGATCAATTCCCGTACCGACCCTTCAACAATTTGTATGTCCATTATCAATCTATCGGAGATATTAGAGGAGGAGAAAGTACTGAAGATGA
>NW_018221682.1:0-1036 GCF_001263595.1 Phalaenopsis equestris
AACTTCTAATTAGCATAACATGGATCAACACTGGACTATAAAAGTAGGCTTTAAGTCTTATAAATTGTAACACAAACACAAACACAAACAAACAAACAAGATAAATGAGGTCAATTCTTCCTCTATCTCATCGCATCTCACTAACTTACTTCCAATTTCTAACGGAATCCCTACACAAATATATTGGGTGCTTATAAATGATTTTATATATTCTAATCACAAAGATAAGATTATCCCTAATATATTGGTTCTCGAGCACCAACACCAGACATCACCATATCCCAATAATTAAGCATCACTAGCAGTTATAAGATAGTGTAAAATCATCAATAAGTTACTCACCAAATAGGTTCGCGACTCCTATCAAATGAAAACTAAGTCCGAGAAAAGAAGTAACAAATATGAGATGGAACTATCACTGTTAAAATTCATAATGTCTCTTATAAAACTCAAGTTCGGGTGATACCCGATTTCTAGTGGACTCGTCAATCCAACTACTCCAAGAGAACACACAAGTCTAACCATAATAAGAATTTAATGAATCATCTCCCTCATGACACAAAAAAAAGCAAAACAAAACACTAACAATCCAAACATCTACCAAACATCAAGCAAACAGATCAATCCACACTAAAACAAACACAATACAACACTAACAATTATGACTCTTAAGCATACTAAATCAAACCAGATAGATAACTATGGGTTGCCTCCCATAAAGCATTGATTTAATGTTGCTAGCCCTACAAATGATTCCACCTGGATCAAAATTTCAATTAAGTAATCATTGATCAATCGTCCAATCTTTTCCAGATCCAGGGATTACTATAAAATCCTCAACTCTTAATTTTTCATTCAACTCTTCCTTTTCATATTGATTATTATCATTGTTCCTCATATTTCTTTCTAGATCCAATATTCTTCTATTGATTTTCTCAATTTGCATATTAATATCTGTCGGCCATTTTTTTTCTTTTAAAATACTTCATGATCTCCAAAAATTTGGATCAAGTTCTCTCTAGATAATTCAGATTCT
>NW_018221683.1:0-2993 GCF_001263595.1 Phalaenopsis equestris
AGACCTCAACCAAAAGTGAGGTCAACAAGGGACAATGGATTTATGATAATGAAGCTATTGCTGAAAAAGCAGTGAAATTTTTCCATCAACATCTATCCTAACCTCTGGCTGACAAAACTCCTATAGATGTTAATACTTTCAGAGTTGATCACTCTTACACCAGTGCTCTCTCTTTGACTCACCCCCCTGATGAGAATGAAGTCTGGCAGGCTTTAGAATCAATTGATAGTGCCAAGATAGCAGGTCCTGATGGGTTTAGTGCTGAATTCTACAAGAAACCATTGAATATCATCAAACAAGATATGCTAAAAGGTATTCAGAGCTTCTTCCAAGGAAACAACATCCCTCAGTATTTTTATGCCTCATGTATGGTGCTTATCCCAGAACAAGCTGAAAAAAACAACTGGAACCAGTTTAGACCAATTCGTATAAGCCCAGTGCTTTATAAGGTCATAAGTAAGATTATAGTTGCTAGACTCCAACCTCGTCTTGGGAAGCTCATCAGCCCAAATCAAACTACTTTTGTCATGGGAAGATCAATTGCCAATAATGTTCTATTGGCACAAAAACTCCTATTAGATTTGGATAAAACTTGTAGAGGTGGGAACTTGATTTATAAACTGGACATCAGGAAAGCTTATGATAGTACTTTCTGGGATTTTATTTTAGATATTTTGAAGGCCAGAGTTTTCACAAGGGAATTTTGTGAACTTATATCTAGATGGCTCAAACACAATGCTCATTATGTTGTTATTAATGGTCAAGCTTGGGGTCAGCTTACGGCCGCCAGGGGTCTTCAACAAGGGGATCCACTCTCTCCAACTATCTTCATACTAACCTTGGATTACCTCTTCAGAATGCTTGACAGTTGCCTTCTCTCAAACTCTTATGCCAGGTATCACCACAAATCCAATATATTTGTATCTCATCTGATTTATGTTGAAGACATAATGATTTTTTCAAGAGCTAATAAAATGCAGTGAAGCAAGTATCTAGATGCCTTAATCTATTCCAACAGCATTCAGGAATGCAATTCAATACAGGCAAATGCAATTTAATTTTCAAAAAGAATACTTCTCCCAACATTAAAAATTGGATACTGGACTACACCAAATTCTCTGAAGCCTTAATCCCCTTTAGTAATTTTGGTGTTCTACTCATCAAAGGAAGAACCAAAAAAATTCAATTTGATGAGGTCCTGGGAAAGCCTGCTAACCAACTTTCTAACTGGACACATTCTTTTCTATCTAGTGGAGGGAGAATTACCTTACTCAAGGGCATCCTCACTACATTCCCCTCCTACATTTTACAAATGACCACAATGAAGAAGAGTACCCAACTGCAAATAGAAAAGTCATTCAACAGGTTCCTTTAGTTGGGTCCAAGCCAATAGTTTCACTGGGCCAGTTAGCAAAAGGTGGTCAAAGCAATTATTGTTGTAGCTCTGGGGATTAAAGGTTTGAAGTAGTTACAACAAGTGAATCTTCGTAAGATCTGGATCAAGTTCAGGCACCAAGATTCATTATGGGCCAAATTCATGATGGGGAAATATTGTAGAGCAAACCATCCAACTCTGGTTAATAGAAAGATAGGTGACTTTAAGATCTAGATCAATATGTTGAAAGTGAGAAGTTTGGCTAAAGACCTTTTGTTATGGGACCTTGGACAAGGCAAAGTTCATTTTTGACTCGACCACCGGTCTCCAAAGGAGATGTTGCAACCCATTTCTACTGACCTTAATCATAACCTTAGGGTTGTCGATTGCTGGGAGGGAGATCAATGTTCATTGGCCAAACTTAATTCTTTGCTGGAGGTTTCTTCTGCTCTTAACATCTCCACTATGAAGTTTGATAAAACCAGGCAGGACAAAATTAAACGGCAAGCCAACTCCAATAAGAGTATCACAAAGTCCATTTACTTCAAACTAAATAGATGTAATGATGTCCCTTGGGGAGGGGCGATTTGGAACATATTTTTATCCCCTTCTATGTCATTCTGCTTCTGGAGGATTTTTCAAAAATTAATTCCAATTGATGACATCCTAAAGATGAAGGGTCTGAGTGGCCCATCTAGATGCTAGTTATGCCAATCTGATGAAGAATCTATATCTCATCTGCTTTTTGAATGTGGTTTCTCACAGCAGGTTTGGAGAGAGCTCACTAAGCTACTTCTGTTGAACACCCTAAATCTACAATGGTTCAATCTGCATTCTTGTTGGAACAGCTGGAAGGTAGCTAAGACTGGCCCCATTCCTTTCTTTGTCTCCTGGTTCCTCTGGATGGCAAGAAATCATACCAAATTTGAGGAAGGTAAAGACACTGCTGGCCAAGTTGCTAGGAACTGTATTTCCTACCTACTTAAATTGATCAAACATAAGTCCTTCCCCCATATATGCACTGTAAAAGAGGCAGATCCTACCCCTTGCCCAAAATCATTAAAGTACAATGGAAACCTCCCTCTCAACCTTTTGTCAAGGTGAATACAAATGGTAGCTTCTCTCATCTTGGCTCTGGGGTGGGAGGAGTGTTCAAGAACCAAGATGGTAAGTGCTTACTTTGGTTTTCTGCTCCCACTATGGCTGAAGAGGCCCTTGAGGCTGAAATGATTGCAGTCTACTCGACACTTAAACTGGCTTGTATGTCCAATTGGTTCCACCTGTAGGTGGAGGTGGACTACATAAGACTGCTGATGATATTAAATGATACAGAAGCACCCTCCTGGAGACTATCTCAATGGCTGCAGAAGATCAATTCTATTAAATCATCTCTTCTGGTCAAAACTTCTTTTGTTTATAGGGATGGAAATTGTCCTGCAAACTGGCTTGCTGAAAGAGGCCTCTCAACTGCTGAAGCTAAAGTTTCTTCTCTTCCCGCCTCTCCTCTTGTTTACCTATTAGAGGGTGACATGTTAAAGGTTCTACACCTAAGAATTGTATCTGAACCTTTCATGAATTAGAAGTTTTTTTTTAATATATATATATATGATTTTAGTGA
>NW_018221683.1:3175-6293 GCF_001263595.1 Phalaenopsis equestris
TTCCGATTCTTTTTTGTTTTCTCAAGGTTTTCATGACCCGCTTATCGTTGGTGGCGATTATTCCTTTGTGAAAAAACTTGGGAAGAAGAATGAAAAATTAGCTATGTTTATTTCGAATGTTGAAACTAATGTTTTGGCTTCATCTTGCAACTATGCTCTGGTTGGGAAATTTTCTTATGGACATCCTCAACTTGAACTTATTAGAAAAGAAATTGAAGGGTTGGTGGAGAAAAGGGGTCTTGGATGGAAAACATATTCTAATCTAACTTGCTAATCATGAGGATTATACTATGTTATTTGCAAAACGTTTACTGAAAATTGAGAATCGATTCATGAAATTCTGGAAGTGGTCTATTGATTTTGATCAGAAGTTAGAGCTTCCAATTTTACCAGTTTGGATTTGTTTTCCGGGGTTAAACCTGCATCTGTTTAAACATGAAGTTTTATTTTCCCTTGCTGATGCTTATGGGGAACCTCTTAAAATGGATAGTGGTACATTTTCTCTTACACGACCCTCTAAGGCTCGTGTGCTAGTGGAGAGAGACATAACTTTGCTCTTATGTGATGAGATTTGGATTGGGTCTCAATACCAGGGCTACTGACAACTGGTTAAAATCGAACGACTTTCCCCCTATTGCACGCATTGTTCTATGTTTGGTCATCACATATCTAACTACTTCTGTTTTAATCCCCAGCTTAAAAAATCTCAAGATGCTTGATCAAAGGAAAATATGTTGAGATTTTCATTCCTATTTTACACTGATTTTGATGATATTGCACTTTAAAGAAAGTTATTTTTGAATTTTTGTTGTAGGTATGTTGAATTATGGTCATTGGAGCAAAAAGATGCAAAACGGAGCAAATTTGGATCAAAAAGCACCAAAATATGAAGATTTGATCTTAGGCACCGACGACGAGCTCGATGCCACCGACGACGAGTTTTCCCTAGAGTCCAGAATTAAATATTCTAGAAGGCCGCTGACGGTGAGCACGTCGGTTCTCTCAACAGATGCATTGAATGTGGATGATTTTTTAAGGGACGCTTGGGCAACTCTTGAAAACTCTTCTACAAATTTTAAAAAAACAATCTGGAGGCAGAGAGAAGGGCGTCCATGTGTGTCCATGAGAGTCCACGTGTGTCCATTAGAGTGTAGAGAGTGTAATTTAGGGTTAGTATTGTGAGAAATTATTCGAGAGATTGTAAGAGTGGAAGAAAAGTGAGAGATTTCTTCCTCCTTGCCGCTTCGAAGGAGAATTATGTGTGTTGTAAGGAAAGGAAGAGATTCAGAGGAACTTCGAGGAGTTTGCTTGAGGAGGAATTTGAGATAAGGTGTATTTACTTATTGTAGTCTGTATGACTTCGCTTTTATATATGAAATTCAAGATTTGTCGTATCTTCTCCATGAGTTCTGAGTAGTTTTCTCTGTCTTTCTCCTTGTCTTGAGATTTTGTGAAATGGTGATTTGAATTGGTTGTGCCATGAGAATGTTATAAAATATGTGATGATCTTTTCACTTCAATCTTAATTTACTTTAAATCTGACCAGCTGATTTGTTAAAATATGTTGAGTTTTACGATTAAAATGAAGATTACATCCAAGATTTAGGGAGGTCAAAGTCCTTGAAAGTTGGGTGCAAATAAATAGGAAAATAAAAATTATCGGGCGTAGAATTGGAGATTTTAGAGTGACAGACTAAAATCCTCAATTCAGTATTGTTGAAGTGTAGATGTTAGCCCTCAGACGAGGGGAACGTGGGAGCTCCAAAGTGAGAGCTGGTATCCTCCCAGCTTATCCACAGATTTAGTAAACAAGCATAGGATTAGTCAATGTTCTTTATGCCTGGACCAATTGATATAATTAGGTTTAACTTCAAACTTAGTGTTGTAGTTTAGGAGTAGTTGTTAGAAAAATTATTGTATTTTCATTCCAAACTAAGACGTTCGTGTAGTAGACTAGAACTTCGTCTAAGAGACTCGTTACCTACTTCCCTGTGGGATCGACAATCCGGACTCAATAGAGTCATATATAACCAAAATGATACGTATATTTGTGTGAGAAACTCCAGAGAATAATAATACCTAATTTCAAGAACACAATTAATTTGCTAACATTATGTTTCTAGTGTCATTACCAAGACTTACATTATTGTGATAATCACTGGGGCAGATCAATGACTAGCATTTTTTTTAATTCAAGTGACATTATGTTGTAATAATAAACTCCATCTTTAGTTATAATAATTATTTTTCAATACGATGATATCTTAAAAAAACATAAAGAAAACTCATTATCAAGTAGCCAACTATAGAGTAAAATAATGCATCAATTTGTGATAGAGGATAACTTTTTATTGAGGCATGCATAATTCAAATAAGAGCAGTCGATGCATATTCTCTAATTTTTATTGGATTTTTACATAAATCACATTTTCCAATCATTATGAGTACTTTACTGTCCTCTTAAATCTATCCTTCAATAGCTTTTGTACTTCCAACCAAATTAGTTTAGCTAATGTGGTAGATGCGAGCCTCATTTCTATTTAATGACTCGAGCTTTCGAATTGTTGATAAGCCGATGATATGCCACATTAATATTTGCTCATGACATTTCTTCTACAATCCAGATAAATATATTTTGATGTGCATTAAGTATAATAATAAGATTTCCTTCAAGTCAACATTGAAATTAGAGCTAAAGCAAAAAAGTTATGCCCCATTGCCTCTCCTCATACAATGACCTTTTCAATAATTTTAATTGTTTCTAGTCCACTTCCCTTATGAACTCTAAAGTCTATAACATCTTGAACATTTCATAAATATTCTGTGAATTACACCCAATAAATATAATATTAGACGAATGAGAGAAATATATTAATAGAGAGAAAGAACAGCAAAGTGCACAATAACATAAGTTTTCTGAGAACAAATTCACTAGTCCCCTCTTGAAGAAATGACTCCTGTATTTATAGATCATAGGGGGCGTCTCGTAAGTTACTTATTTATGAAGAAATCTCGGAATTAGTTGGGGGAGTTATTACACATGGTTGTTTCTTAGATCAGGTGCATAATGTTTCATCGTCCGACTGCACTTTCCTTCGGTCGGACCATGATTCCAACT
>NW_018221684.1:0-21304 GCF_001263595.1 Phalaenopsis equestris
TATATATATATATTTGCGGCCTAGGGCCGCGAAGCGATAAAAAAGCGGGGCCAAACAGACCCTAAATGTTTGTGCTTGCACTGGCTATTCTGTTTTACTGCGGTGTATAGCAACAACTAAATTGGTAAATGATACCGTAGGATTTGAGGTATAGCTGCAAGGTTTTGGATTTATATTCACCTCCATCGTCGGAGCATAGTCCTTCGATGTTTGTTTTGAACTGGGTTTACACCATTTTGGAGAAGGATATAAATTTGTTTGTTGTCTCAGATTTAGCAAGCATAGAAAATACCCAAGTTAAATGAGAGTGGTCATTAATAAGAAGAAGGTCAAATTTATATCCTCGTACTGCAGTGGAGAGGGCAGAACCGCAAAAATCAGAATGAACAGGATCAAAACAACGTTTAGACTCAAAAACAAAAGTCAGAAATGACTATGATAACTCTTAAAGGAAGCAAGTCGTGGAGATGAGTAGATGGCAGCCAATGCTGAGATGGGGTACAGACCGTTCTTGCTTGGTCCTTTAAGGAGAATTTTGTTTGTTCTCTAATCCTTGATAGCAAAGCCAGATTGATTAAATGATGTCACAATTATTGTTTGAGATTAATTGAGGGACGGAGAGGAGGTTGTGAGATAGGGAAGATAGAGCTTACATTGAGGGGTAGGTAGGATGGGCTAATCGTTGTGAGTGATTGGGAGGTTGGATCTGTCTCCAATGATGACGAAATCTGATCCTTGGTATAGTTGGGCGTGCTGTAAGTGGTCATAGTCGGAGGTGAGAAAAATGGTAGTGTCGAAGTATAAGAACCATGGATCTGAACAACGATAAGTTGAGGTCAAGAGAGATGTATCAGTTTTGGTGGAGAGATAGGAGCTAAAATTTATTTTGTGCTAGCTTTGGAGTGATGCATGTTCAGATTTTCCATAGATTTGACAAGACGAGCGATTTGAGTTTTTGTCTGATCCTCTACCGCCCATGTTTGGTGCCTGATTGATGTTGTTACCCCTGGGGTTTTAGGATTGTATACCACCACTCCTGTTGTCATTGTGTCATTCGTGTGTGGTGTACAGTGCAATGGTTGTAGCGTTGGTTTCCTTAACATTTTTAGTAGAGATATTGATCTCCTCGCTGCATAGCAGTGAATGCAAGCCTTCCAAATTGATCAGTTCCGATCTTGTTTGAATAGCTGTTTTGAAGGACTAACAAGAGGTCAGTAACCCATTGAGGATATGGAAGATTATGTCTCGTAGTCGATATGACCTCCGACAGCCGCTATGTTGTCGACGAGGGATTTGATGACTAGAAGGTATTGGGACATGATTTGATCTTTCATGGAAATGTGATGCATCTCATTTCATAGTTGAATGACCCTGGATCAGTTCGTGAACTACAGCCTGCAATGGAGGGTTTGCTAGATTTTCACAATGGATTCAAGGTTGAGAATATATGGCACAATTAAAGGAGATATAGTGGAGTGGATTGTAGCTAAGAGGTTCTGATCAATGAGCTTCCACGAGCTTCCAACGTAAAAAAAGTGGGTTTGAGGTTGCTTGTCGGTTTGAGTTTCAAACGTGACAAGCCGAGTAGATCGATGATCCGTCGAGAAAGCTTTCAAATCCATTGGCCTTGAAGAGTTTGTATATTTGGGTTTTCCAGGTTGGGTAGTTTTCGATTGTGAGCTGTGCATTGGTGATGGCTTTGATATTGGACATCAAGAACTTGAGTGATGATGGAAAGGGAGTATCTGTCATTTCTTGAGTGGCAAAGTTGGCCTCTTGGTTTGTGTAGGCGGATGTTTCCGACATAGTAGGTAAGGAGGAATTTGAGGAAGAACCCGATTGCTCTGATACCATCTAAAAACATATATTACTTCAATGAGTAAGCATTCCTTGCATCTTCTAAATTGTGAAATGCCCCCAAGGCAAAGAGTAAATTACTGTGTATATGACTACAGACTTTATGTTCTATATATAAAAGAACTATAAAATATTCAAGAGAGGCAGGTGGTCCTGAAGCCAGAGGTGGTTAGCAAAGGGTAGTGGAGAGTGTGCCATTGGTTGCCTAGCATTATAGGTTTGTTGAATAATCATCTAATACAAACACAAGGATTCAAGATCATAAATAAATTGTGAAATGCCCCCAAGGCAAAGAGTAAATTACTGTGTATATGACTACAGACTTTATGTTCTATATATAAAAGAACTATAAAATATTCAAGAGAGGCAGGTGGTCCTGAAGCCAGAGGTGGTTAGCAAAGGGTAGTGGAGAGTGTGCCATTGGTTGCCTAGCATTATAGGTTTGTTGAATAATCATCTAATACAAACACAAGGATTCAAGATCATAAAAGAATCCCACTTCCAATTAAAAACTCACACCATAAAAATAAAACATTCAAATTGTATGATTTTGATGAAAACTATTAAATAGACCAATAACTTGGATTACAAAAAAAGAACAAGAAAGATCAAATACCATAAAATAGAAAAAGTCTCTTGCTCATATAAGGGGAAAATATTTGCGTACATAAGACGTACGCAGCGCTGTGTACGTCCAGGGGTTATTCACGGGGTACAAGGGGGTTATATCGGGGTTATACCCCTCTGTAACCCCCCTGTAACATCTTTGTAACCTACAAATGAGTTACGCGCTTCTGTAGTTTGTCTCTTGCTCATATAAGGGGAAAATATTTGCGTACATAAGACGTACGCAGCGCTGTGTACGTCCAGGGGTTATTCACGGGGTACAAGGGGGTTATATCGGGGTTATACCCCTCTGTAACCCCCCTGTAACATCTTTGTAACCTACAAATGAGTTACGCGCTTCTGTAGTTTCATGGGTACAAATAAGTTATACGGAGGGTACAAGGGAGTTACACGGAGGTTACAAGGGAGTTACACGGAGGTTACAGGAGGGTATAACCCGAATATAATCTCCCTGTATCCCCTGAATAACCCCTAAAGTATGCAGTGCTGCATACGTTTTATGTATGCAAATATTTTCCCATATAAGGAGATGGTTTCCCATAAAATTTTAGAGGTCAAGAAAGAAGTCAATCAAAGCAACATATAAGGTGCGCAAAGACCTGCCTCAACACAATTCCAAAAAAGATGCTTAGAGGTGCACACCTCTAGCAACTCAGACAAAGCGTACACGACACATTAATTAAGGTGTTGATACCACCTCAGGTATTATCAGCATCATAACTTATATGTATTATATATACAGATCCAAATGTGCTGATACCACTAACTGTTATTAAATAAGGCCCACTTACATGCCAAGACACACGAGAATGTTCATTCAATCCGATAAAAAATCAACTGGTACAACAAGTAGTTGCTTCTAATGTTCAACAACCTGCACATGTTCGACATACTTTAGACCATTCCACTAATCAGGTGAGTCAATCTTTGGATGATGAATGACAGGTCTATTCCAGGAGGAAGAAGAAGAACGAAGGCTGACTCCAGCTCGAGAATTTATTGGATGATATATTGGTTACTACTGACAATGACACTCATCTTACCAATTTATTAGTTGGCTCCTTTCCTTGAATTACAGGCAGAGTCAAGGCAAAATTGGGTCGCTCTCTAGCTACCTGATACACCGTATTTTGACACTTTTTTGGTTTTTTTTCTTTAGGTCTCTCATGTATTTTTTCTATATTTTCTCTTTTTAGAACCATTTGATGTGATGGTTATCGTGTGGGCAGTGTGTCATGTTTGGACCCTCCCACACAATCTAAAATATATATATATATAAGTTATGATGCTAATATATTACTTTCACTTAACACAATTTTCAAACTGTGAAACTTATGCCTTATTTCATCCTCGAGGCTCACAACTCACCTCATGGACGAAAAATTCCTCAATAGCCAATTGTGCAATTTTAAACAATGATCACTAATACCCAAACCACACAAAAATCACAAGCCACAACAGCTACAAAGAAACTCACATCAATCTACTTGAATTGGAAATTTTTAACTCTAACAAATTGTTCGGTTCATATTTGTCAACCAAATCTAGCCATAATTGTTGCAAACTGACACTTAATAATAAGGCAATTCATGAATCATCATAAGCAATCATGTCAAGCCAATGTAGAAGATACATTTCATAGCACCATAAGTGGTTGACAATTTTATCAAATATCATTGCAAATAGGGAATGTGCATGATTGCATAGAAAAGTATTAGATATCAATTCCTAAAGACAAAATAAAGCGAAAAAAGAACATAGGGCATTTGGTGGCCGGTTTATGAAATAATACCTGAGATACATTAAAAATTGAACATGTACTAAAAACATCTAAAAATTTTGCAAGAATCTCCATTATACTTAAAATTGTGAAAGTTTGCTACAAATATTTCAATACAAATGACTAACAAATTACACAAGTAATCAAAATAATAAAACATTAATATGCTTTCTAAAAACCAATAATGAATGTAATATAAGCAAATCCTAGAGGAAGAGATGAAGGAAACTTAAAAACAGACAAATCAAATAAATACTATATTAATATAGATAGACAATCTCTTAAAAAAATAATCACAAATGATTTGGTATTAATTGTGATGAATAATATACCTTTAGCTTTGACTGGATAAAAGATGTTCTAAATTTTAGATTTCATTTGAGGAATTCATCATTAATTAATTTTCTGAAACATTAACACAATTTAACTCTCCCCAAGATGTTTTTATTTAATAAATTTATGAATCAAGGAACTAACTAATTAAAAAAAAATCAATTCAATGCAATCATTCATTATAAAGATAATTTAATAGATAACTCATCAAGCATATATTATTATATTGCATAATTGATTCATTGACTATAAAAGCATGATTTGTTCAAATCAAAATTAAGAATAGATTCAATTTTTATAACTCCATGCTCAAATATGATCTCATGCTCAGTTTCAATTATAATCTAAAAATTTAACTCTTGCTCAATTTTAGGTTAATGCTCTTGAAAATGATCTAATATAGATGAAGGTGCATCAATTAAATATGATGTAGATTATATTGTAAAAACAAATCATTCTATGCCTAACACCTCAAAAAAAATATTCATAAATTTCTGTTTCTTCAAAATTATAAAATTGGATCACATGATTCTTGTGTTAGACTATATTTAATAAGCTTTAAAGGAGATGATAATGATTTGTCTTTAGAAACATTAAGCAAGGGTGTAGTAATCTTATCAAAATAATTGTAATGGTTCTCAACCTCTATATAGCCCTTGATAAGTTCTTATCTACTGCATTTGAGGAATTGTGGCATAGTCATGCATATTTCCTATGGTCCTTTACTAAAATAGATACAACTCATACAATAGCATAAAAGCCTAAAGTCAAATACTATTTGGTTACAGAACATTTAAACTTCGCATAATATTTTAAATACACCATAGTTACCTTGATTACAAATCTTAAATTGATCTTATAATTGATTCTTATAATCATTAAATGTTTAAAATCGAAAGGAAAAACTTTTATAAATTAAAATATTTTGTAGTGGAATATTAATATGCAAGAAAAAATAAAAAATGCGAAAAATTCTGCTCTTAGTGATCTCTTTATGATAGATTAGATACTCAAGATGAAAAATATATGTATGAACAGGTCAAGTAAGGCGATAAGAAAACCAAAGATTTAATTCAAATAAAGTGTATTAAGGATGAAAATAAAAAAAAATGTTAAATAAGGATATTAAACATAGGTGCGTGTGATATTTTGATAAATTTTTCAATGAAGAATGTGAAAATACAATCGACTTTGATGATCTTAATATTGTAAAAAATAACAAAGCTTTGTAAATAATAACAAAGCCAATTATTTCTTCTGTCGCATTAGTAAAACAAAAGTTAATGAGGCTTTAAGAATAATGAAGCATGGAAAAGCAGGATCTCATGGTATTCCAATATAAGTATTGAAATATTTAGGAGATCTAGGGATTTCTTCTAACTAAACTTTTTAATATTATTTTAAAAATTAAAAAGATGTATGATGAATGCAGAAAGAGTCTACTAGTTCCCATTTTTAAGAATAAACGAGATACACAAGAGTGTGCAAATTATAAATGAATTAAAATAATGTGACATACGTTAAAGCTTGGGAGAGTAACTGAACATAGGTTACAACGTGATACAAAAAATTCTCAAAATCTGTTTGGATTCATGTCATTAAAGATATGTATACTAAAGTTGTTAATTATGTTTGAACACAAAGAGGATTGACCAAGTATTTTTTTTATTATTTCAATTGACTTATATTAGAGATTGGTTTTAAGACCATATTTTTTTGCTTTAGTCAAATGTTCTTACTGAATATTTACAGGATGATGTATCTTGGTGTATGTTTTTCACCGATGATATCCTTCTCGTGGATAAGACTAGAGAGAGTTCAGAAAAAACTTGAATTAAGAATGTCAACTTTAGGGTCTAAAGGCATTCGTTTGAGTAGATCTAAAATTGAATGCATGGAATATAATTTTAGTAATAGTAGATCTAATTACGAGTAATAACAATTGGTGATCAAGGCATTCAAAGGAGTGAACGTTTTAGATATTTGGCTCTATCATTCAAAATGTGGTGATATAGATGGGGATATTATTAGTAGAATTCAAGTTGGATTTTTGAAGTGGAGGAATTCATCGGGCCTACTGTATGATAGAAAGTACCGCTTAGGCTTAAAGGAAAATTTTATAAAATCATCGTGAGATTTGTAAAAATTTATGGCACAGAATGTTGGCTTGTAAAAGAGAAGCATAAAATTAAATTTTGTTGAGATGAGAATGTTTAGGTGGATGAGTGACTTTACATTTAAAGACAAAATGTGAAATGAATATATTTGTAAAAGGGTTGGAGTATTCCAATAGCAGATAAGATTAGAAAGAGTAGGTTTAGATGGTTTGGTCACATTAAACATCGACCAGCTCATAATCCAATTAAGAAAATAGATGTTTAAGATTTGACTTATAAGAAAGGCATAGGTAGACCTAAAGCTTGGGCACATTATATAAAAAATGATCTTAATTTAATAGAAATAAATGAAAATATGACACTTAATAAGAGACAATGGATAAAAAGTATTCATATAGCCGACCCATTTAGTGGGATAAAAGCTTGTTGTTGTATTGGATTTGTTGAATCAATTTAAATCCTATGAAACTGTTTGATAACTTTTTCAAGATTTATGTTAGTTCAATTTACTTTGAATTATTTATGTTATAATAATATTAATTATTAATTTAGTAATTATTAAAATATTGATCACTATTTATAGTTATTTTGGAAAAATAATGCTTTAAGTATTGATTTTATAATAAATATAACTTAGAAATATTATTTGATCACTTTTTTAAGACTAATAATTTCTCAGTCTAGGTTCATTCATATTCATAAAAAAATAATATTTTTTAATAAAATATATAATATAGCATTAATTTTTACCTTTATATAAAATAAAGTTTACCTGAAATTGCTCTCTATCCCTCTGTCATAAAATTCTGACCCAATTCCATGTAGCTTAGAATGATAGTCATGTGCAAAGTTTGTGGAGAAGTTGGACACAAGTTTAAAAATGGCGATAACAACTAATTTTTAATTTAGTTATCACCAAAGCTCAACTAAGTTTTTTTAAATAAACTTATGATAAAGTTTCAATAGAAGAATTTTGGAGAGTTTTACCAAAAAGGAATTTGATATTGTTTATTTTCATGTCATTAATGATATGTATATTAGAGTTGTTGTGTTCAAATACAAGGAGGATTGAACTAGTATTTTCCAAATTCAGTTAAATTACATGAGAAATCGGCTTTAAGCTATATCTTTTTGCTTTAGTTAAGGATATTCTTATTGAACATTTATAGGAGATGTACCTTAGGGTATGCTTTCGTTGATGATAACCCTCGTGAATATGAGTAGAATGAGAGGTAAGGAAAAGCTTAAATCGTAGAGGTCAACTTTAGAGTCTAAATACTTTCATTTAAGTAGGTCTGTTTAAGTAGATCTAAAAGTTAATGCATTGAATGTAATTTTAGCAGTAGTAGATCTAATGGCAAGGTTGTAACAATAGGCGATCAAGTCATTAGAAGAAGTGAATGGTTTAGATATATCGGGTCTATTATTCAAAATGATGGTGGTAAGGATGGGGATGTTATTAATAGAATTCAATTTGGATGGTTGAAGTGGAGGAATGCATCGAGTCTATTGTGTGATAGAAAAAAACCGTTATTGAAAAATTTTCTAAAATGGTGACTAGACCTGATGAGTATGCTCAAGTGGATGAGTGGCATTACACTTATAGAAAATGCAAAACGACTATATCCATGAAAGTGTTGGTGTATCTCCAATGACAGATAAGCCTAAAGAGAATCACCCTAGATGGTTTGATCACATTAAACGTCGACCATCTGATGATCAAGTTAGAAGAGTTGATGTTTTAGATTTGCATTATTTTAAGAAAGGTAGACCTAAAAAGAATTATGCATGTTGTAAAAAAAATTATCTAATTTATTAAAATTAAATAAAAATATGACACTAAATAGGAAATAATGGAAAAAAAGGATTTGTGTAGTCAACCCCACTTATTAGGATAAAGGCTTGTTGTTTTTGTATTAGATTTGTTAAATCCATTTAAATCCCGCGAAACTGTTTGATAACTTGTTTTAAGATTTAAATATGTTAGCTCAATTTATTTTGAATTATTAATACTTTAATAATATTAATTATTAATTTATAAATTATTAAAATAAATAGTCACTATTTAGATTTATTTTAGAAATATAATATTTTAAACTCTTGATTGTCTTATAAATATAACCTAGAAATATTATTTTATCACACTTTTAAGACTAATAATTTCTCGAAGTCCATGTAGTTTCATTCATATTCATAAGAAAAAAATAATTTATAAAATAATACATATAATATAGCATTAATTTTTAGTTTTTACATGAATAATTTTCATACGAAATTTCTCTTTATCCCTCTCATAAAATTCTGACTCAATTCAATATAGCTTAGAATAATCCTCGTGCAAAATTTGTGGAGGAGTTGGTAGAGAGATTTCTCTATAAACTAAGAGACTCAAGTTCGAAACACACTCCGACATCTAATTTCTAACCTAATCACCACCAAAGCTCAAATAAAAGCCATAAATCTCAAAATTATGTACAGCTATTCAAATAAGACACTCATCATCTCATCCCATGTTCATCTTCCATGCTATACTGGAAAGAGGGATATCAAGGATTTACCTATATTGCACACCCATCTTGATCCCAAAAGAGATGCTTATGCCCCCGACGACTTTAATGATGGCAGATAAACAAGAGTATCCTCAATCGCATACTTGAACGATCGAATTCCAGCCTAACAGACCAAGCTTGTGAGCTGTCGCATGCAAAGCTCGCGATGGTCGGCGTCTGCAACTCTGGCCGCGAGAAGAAGTTGAAGATCATTTCCTGAAAGGGTTGGAGTAGCTTCAATGGCGGATAAAAAATAGAGAGAGGCGCCTTAAATGGTTTGGTCACCCTTAAATGGTTTCGTCACATTAAAAGTCGACCATCTGATGACTGTGTTAGGAGAGTAGATGTTGTAGATTTGACCTATCGTAAGAATGGTAAATGTAGACCTTAAAAAGCTTGGCCATGTTGTATTAAAAATAATCTTAATTTATTAGAATTAAATAAAAATGACATTCAATAGGACATAATGGAAAAAAAAGAATTCATGTAGCCGACCCCACTTAGTGGGATAAAGACTAGTTGTTGTTGTTCTTGTTATAATCATCAAATGTATAGCACTCTTCTTTAATTATGTTATTAGTCGATGTAAACGGTAAATGATTAAAAATGCCCATTAATTGACTTATCACGTTCAACTTTTATAGAATTATGCATATTATAGCATTTGAAGAAATCTTCTACGTGAAAAACCAATATGAAAATTCACAGGGTCATACATCCCATCAAATGTAAGAATAAATTTAAATCTCAGTTATACATAACTATAGCTTATCCAATATTTTTGAAATTGCACGTTGTTATTATTTTGCTGGTTATCCAAATTACTGTGTCCCACCTCTAACATGTTGATGCAACAATAATAGAGTCTGCTATCGAATCTAACATAGGAAGCTGTAGTATTTAGGATTATCTAAAGCAAATCTACAAAGATGTGCATAAAATTCTGCACATCAGACAAATTTGCATTCATGAACTTCTTACGTTAGAAAACTATTTGCTGGTTAATATCAACATTAAAAATAAATAAAATTCACAGAAAGGATAATTTAATAATCTTACAATAGAAATGACACATAAAATTTAAAATCATAGAATAGTCAAAATACTAGACCAAAAAAATTCAAATTTATAAGTTTTGGCCGAATCCACTCACACATCATGTCAAAAGCAGAAAGAAAACTTCAGAAGAACATAAGGAATTACATCCAACCAACATTCATTTAATTAAAAATATCATTTACTTTCAAGGGAGTCAAAAAATATTATCTTTAACATGCCTAACCACATTTAAAATCACATAACGTTCCCATAAATAATAAAAAAAAATATTAGAATAATGATCACGTGCCCAATCCAAAAAGTCCTTCAAATCCCTCAGCAAACAAACAAATCCACAGCCAAGTCACTGGCAGAGCATTGCTTGATCGCGTATTACATAACAAAAGCAAATAACAAATGGAACAGAATGTGACAAGTCAAGCAAATAACAAATTGAAGGATCCAATAAGTATAAAAACTAATGCAAATCATGTAATCAAAAACATCCATACTTCATAAAAATTGCAAGCTGCAGCTGGAGCAAAGGAAACCACATTACAATTTACATCCTTTTTAAGGTTTCATCTAGTAAGAATTTGTTCTTCTTTCAAAAAAAAAAATATAATGGCATTTCATGATTCTGATATCCTTGCCAATCATGCAACGAATACCTACCTTTTTACTTGTGGCTTCAAAACATAGAACAGCACGCTGATTTATGTGGAAATAATGGCAACTTTATTTGTTACAAATGTAGCATAACATTACCAAAATAAAGCCTAAATTTGTTGTTGATTGCTAAAAGTTGATCATTCATATGCCGTTAAAAGGCTTTAAAAAATAACTGATACCTATCAATATTTTGAACAAAAGTTCTAATGCCAAAGGACTATGATATGTAATGATCATTCCCTCAAATAAATATTAGAAAAATTTATACTTAAAATTGCTAAGAAAGGCAGTAAAAGAGTTATAAAATATACCTTAGAAGGATGAGGGAACAGTGCAACCCCAGAAGAGAGTGAAAGTTGCGGTAATGAGACGACCTCAATTCTGGCTTGTACAATAAAAACAGTTTTTAGGAATTCAATGTCAAGAAAAGAATATATATAATAAATAAAATATCATTCCAACAAAAGTTTTGTTCAGCAGAAAGATCCTTCCATAGGAATGAAAAAGCATATCGGACGAACATGGCAATGACTTCATTAAGGCCAAAAATGGAAACTCTTCCGTTGATGTCTTGAAAATTTTTTCTGTTACTATCTTGCATTGAGAATCTAAGAGTTATTAAAAAAGATACTGCAAAAGCTAACATCGCAACTTAATTAACAGCAGTATTCCATCTGCATATTCCCTATCTAGCAATAGTGAATCACGATAATTACTGGAATCATCAAATTTGAAATCAAAGTGAAGCAAAGTGATAAAAAATCAATAGTTAACAATTATGAACAAGTAATTCCATTGACCAGTAAAAACACCCATAGTATTTAGCTACTTGAGATTATTTTGACTGGTCCCATATGTCAACTCACAACATGAACAGTTATTTTTATTGCACTATTGACCTCCCCTTTTACCCTCCAATTCAATTTAAATCTTGCCATTAGGCACCTAAACCATAGAGCCCCGATCCTGGCTCAGTCGCCCTAGCACCAAAGCTAACCCAACCACACCCTTGATCTTTTTATAGAACCTTTTCATCATTTCATTTTAGTAAGCGGGCCTAGCCCCTTAGTTGGCTAAAGGAATACCCATAGCCATAGACCAAAGACTAGCTTAAGAATGGTTGGCCCAAAATCTCATCTAACGTTTAATTGGTCAATTTTAAGGCCAAAACCTGACAGTTTACCCAACTTACATAATCTTAAAATCACAATGACCTAGCAGAATATTATTAAGCTTATCATCATTAGCCAAAACCCTTCTTGGATTGACTAGTCAGCCACACAGTGCTCATTGAGCAAATCCAAGTCCCTCTCAATATAGGTCGTGCACCTTGGCCTTGGAACCGTTGTCTCTCTTGATACCCTCCTGCCAATCTTTCCACCATCCTCCACTCTTGCAACTACCTTTTGAATACCAGTGGTTGCATGTTGGCACTTGCCATCCAACACTAATTTCATGATGCCTTATCCCGAAAAAATTCTTCCTCTTTGGTGGCTTCCCGACACCTTGTCCCAGGAATTATCCCTTCTCAATAACTTCTCACAGGTTTTTCAGTGCTTTCTTCTAAGAAATCTCCCTTCTTGGTGACTTCTTGGAACCTTCCACGTGAGGTCTCCCTTCTCAATGACTTCTTGATGCCTTGTCCATAGAATTCTCCACTTCCTAATGACTTCTCAATGTCTTCCCTTCTCTTCTTTTCAACATTTTCTCCAAGGAGGCCTCCAAAATTAGCACATTCTCCAAAAGAGTCTCTCTTATCAGCGACTTTGTGTTTTCTTATTTTGAAAAGCCTCACATACTCATCCCCACCTCCCTAGAAATCTCTCCTTCTTGGTGCTTCCTCGATGGTGTTATCATCTCATCCCTATGAATCCTAATAATCTTTTCGAGGCCTTCTCTTAAAAAGTCCCTCTTACTAGCAACTTCTTAATGCCTTATTTCATTAGGTCTCCCTTCTCAAATTTTTTCTCTCCTCTTGGTGCATTCCCAAGCATCTTTTCAGTAATTTTACAACCAAGACCTCACGTTAGAGCATCCCCACCTTAACACTCGGTGATGCCTTATCGGCGCCAACCAGTTTTAGTCGGCACTAATCCATCTACACAAATAGCTTAGGATTCTTCTCTAAGGTATGCATCGAGGGGTTGTTGACCTCATTTTTAGTGAGGTCTTAGTTTCTTACTCCCATAACCCAAAATCTAGCCTTAGGAGTTTTTATTGACCATCTTAGCACACTAGAAATGGAGCCCACCTCCCGTAGAACTTCAAACCACTTCTTGACTCATTTTTGTGAAGAACTCGCATGAGTGGTTCCAAGCACTCAACTTCTACTTGCAAGGGCTAAGGACCAACATGTAGAGGGCCCGAAAATGAGTTCCTATAGGATCACGCACTCACTGCACCACACACGACTTTAACTTGAATCGACTCGCCAGTCGGCGAACTCGTCCGGATGACCCCGAATGACGAGCGACTAGCGCGATATCGATGCATATTTTTTTTAGCGGTGCGCGGGCCCAGGCTCAAACTAGGTCCGACTCGGGTTCGATTTAGGTTGGACATGGGCTAAGCACAGGCTAATTACTTCAGTTCAGAAATTTCAAAATTCAAAATTTTAATTTTAAATTTATCATTTAATCCCCCCCATAAAGCTTTTCCAATTAAGTTGGCTGCCTGAAAGGAAGGTATTCAATTCCCCGCCAAAGCTTTAAAGTAACGGCTCGCTCACATTCGGCTATACTAATTGGCCTCGACAGAAACAGAAGGATGGATTCAAGCATCGTCTCTCCGCATCGAAGCACGCCAGCTCGATCCCGTCTCTGCATTTCGCCTCTTCCTCCTCTGCCTCTCCCGAACTCCTGCTCATCTTCCTTCGCTCGACAACCTTCTCCCGCTCGACTTCAATCATCCCCCGCTCTCTGCTCGATCCCGTATCCTGTACCGAAGCCGCAGAGACTCTCCCGTTCGACTCCTCCTTCCTCCTCACTGCACCCGACGTCTCCTGCCGCCAAATAGACTAAACTCGTCTCCTTCGCCTCGTCTCCCTCCATCTTGCTCGACCTCGTTCACCCGCTCCTCTCTGCGACTGGATCGAAGCCCCCCGACCGAAGCATCTGCTACGCCTTATTCGTCGAATCGCCTACTCGCCTCTTCCTCGCTGGAGAGAAACCCTCGCTCCTCTCTGCGAACTCCAAAGCTCTCACCTTTCTCCCTCGCAACAAATCCCGCACACCTATTTCGCTTCCCATCTCTGAACCGTTTTCCCTTTGCTCTACCCGGCATTTCCCTCTCGATCCCGATTCGCCTTAAACCATTGCTGTCCCAATTGAATTTTCAACGATCCACGTTAGCAAGGAGGCAGTGACGAGATTGCGACGAACACAGAGCCGAACTTCTTTTACTTCTCTTTGCTTAGCCTCTATTCCTACTGGAAGGTATGGTTGCATATGTACTTTTGTTTCGATTACGTCTTGAACTGACTCAGATGACAAAGGCATGGTATTCTTGCAATCTGCATTTTTTTTTAATGAGTAATTCAAGTTTATCACTGCTCGCTTCTATATTCCTTGGAGATCAAAGAAATTTGTGACATTTCATTGGCTCATGCATAAACTGATAATGATCACTGTAACCTGTATTTCAGCATCGTTTTGGCAGGTGAATTATGTTGTGGTTTATATTAGCATTGATGATTTGTCTTCTTGGAATTTGTAACTATTGAATGCAAAAGATGATCATCTATGGGCTGCATAACTTTGATAAATTTCATTTTTTTTAGTGAATCGTATTAAATCCCATTAGTCCTTCTGCACCTTTAATGGCACATGTCCTTTAGGCAGTGATTTATCATTATAAATTGTCTCTTGAGCATTTATAACATTGTGTGTGATTACTTTACAAAGTACATTGAATTTGAAAGTTGGGCAGTTCATCCCTTGGTTTTGGCATGACATGCCCATTTCTATAATGCTACAGCAAGCCATGTCATCGATTGTTTCTATTTAGTGTTATGTTCTCAAACACCTACAAAAGGGCAATTTTTGTTAAGGAAATTCACATACGTACCACACAATTTTCATACATGCGCATATCTGATACCTAAACTTCAATGTCTACATACGTGTCATCGAATTCTTGTACGTTTACGTATCTCACACCTAAGTTTCATTTACAAATTTAATGTCCAAACTTAAATTTGTTTACCTATATGCCACATTGTGCACGAAAAATTACATTTCCAATTTTAAGAGTTTATTTGATATGATAAAAAGGATCTTTGCGGTATATAAAAATTCAATTCTTACATGTCTACATATCTAACGCAAGCTATTTTCATACATAAAATCAAGGTGACACCTGTGTAGAAACTGAAAGTTAGTGTTAGGAATATAAATGCATAGGAGTTGTGGAGTACATAGGCGAAGCTCAATTCGATTCTTCTTGGTCGGCTGTTCGATATTACTGTTATCTTGAAGAAGGATCGAGATGTCATTCTAGCTTGTCATTTTTACTGTTCTTTGCCCTACACTTCTGCCGATTTAGGACTTAACATATGCCTTTTGGAGTTGTTTTATGTGTTGTCTTTGAGCTTTTAAAATGTTGTTTGAAGCTTTTAAAAAGGGCTAATTTGAGAGTTGTTTTGAAAGTGTTGTTATGGGTTTATATGGGTATGATTTGAAGGTTCTAGAAATGTTGATTTGGAGTGCTTTAGAGTGCTATTGGGTGCAGAAATTATAGTTTGAGCCGCTTAAGGTAGCTTACAAGTGCTAGAATGTTGTTTGGGGCATTTTGTGGGCTAATTCTGGCATGGTTTTAACACCGTTTGGGCACCATTTTGACATTGTTTCGGAGCTGATTTTGAGAGTTTTGCCTACTGCTTTGGGGTTGAGTTTAACAACTTTATTTACTGTTTTGAGACTAGATTTGGAGAGCTTTATCTACTGTTTTGGGTTTTACTTAATTATCATTTAAACATTTTTTTAGGTCAATTTACTTGTTGTTTTCCCCCTTTCGGCTTTGCTAGTTTTAGAGGTTGGTCTACCTCTTTCTTATTTTGTTTTGTTTATTTTTAAATGGTCAAGTAAAAAAAAAGGAATTCCTGATTTAATTACTTGTAAGACACTTAGGAATATTTGAAAGTTAGTTGGAAAACACTTAATTAAGGGTAGAATGCCTAAATCACTTTAAGCACAAGTTAAAGTATAGGCTTCTACATTTTAGGAGCATACCTTAAGTGAGAATCCATCCACCTAATTCTCAATATAGGCTTCTAGATTTTAGGAGCACACCCTAGGTGAGAATCCATCCACCTTCCTAAATTTTAGAAGCACACCCTAGGTGAGAATCCATTCACCTAATTCTCAGCATAGGCTTCCTAGATTTTAGGAGCACACCCTATGTGAGAGTCCATTCACCTAATTCTCAACACAGACTTCCTAGATTTTAGGAGCACACCCTAGGTGAGCGTTCATCCACCTAATTTTTGAATAAATAACGAAACGTGGCACTTAACCCTGATTCACAAACTGATCAAGACACTAGAAACCAGGATGCACCGAGACGTAGTTCATGTTTCCTTAATTAAATTAATAGTGAAATTCCCACAATGACAACCTACAATAAAGCCCAGTGCATCGGGATTTGAGCTTGAATATTATACTCAAATCCTCCTAGCAATTGGGGAAATTTCTTAACGCCACATATGGATCATCGGACTAGGATAAGTCTCTAGGTAGCGAGGGCGATGACGACATTGTTTATGTGTGCTTAAATGAGGGATACAAAGTGAGATTATTAGAATAGTATCTCCTACCTCAAGGATCTTCTATAAGAGAGAGGAAAGGATCGATGATGTTATTCGCCGACCCTTGGTGGGATTGTGCCCTCGACGCTCTCAGGTTGTCAGTAGTTCTAGCACGATTAGAGCGACCAACCTGTGAACTACACGGCTTTACAAAAATATTTACAAAAATAAAATAATTTTTTTTTTGCATGGTTAAAAGAACTCTGCATAAAAAAAACTTAAACAACTTTTGCATGAAAAAAATCAAAGAATTTTTCTATGAAAATTTCTAAAGGTCAACGGCTAGTCACTTGGATTAAGATTAAGGACTGCTTTCTGTAGATTGTCGGGCTGGTAACTCTTGTTCCAGATCGGGAAGCACACAACTCAGCTCTGAACCCCCCACTTTTACAAATTTCTTATACCCAGTCCTGATCTTTCATATGTGACTAAGGGTTTCTTTTGCTTGTGATTTTTACAACTCATTTTTCTGACTTTCGCGTTGGGTTTTCTCGTCTTGTTTAATTTTCTTGCAAGTTTATTTAAATCTGTTGCAAATCATACTATGCTCGCAATATTAATAGCGCAACAGTAGCAGATGCCCAGGTACGCTTTTACAGTTTATCTACAGCATTTTACTTTACTACATTTTACCTTTCAAGTACATTTTATTTACCTGCGATTTGTTTATTCTGCATGCAAATCAAAACCGAAACAAAACAAAACCAAACATTGACATCAAAACTGTGAAGCATAAACTACAAATCTCAAACACTTAAACCCTGGAGTTGTCACAACGACAGGAGCTTGAGCCAACTTTGTGGGCAGTACGGCGAGGAATTCAGACCGAGCAGCAAGAGGATCTTCTTCAGCATTATCTCTTCCTAGTATAATAACAACTCATAGGACTTCGAGGTAGCTCGCCTAGCGCGACGTAAATCCTCACATTCCCTTTTTAGGCTCCTGTACATCTATGTTGTGCTGCGTAAGTCCTAACCCGTCTTAGGTTCTGAGGTTGTCGTGTGACACGACGTAAACCCTCTTATTTTTGCGAGCTATTTGCATAATCAGGTATTATGCAAATGTAAGTCCCAAATAATAAAATTGACAGAATTGAACAATTGAATAACATCATCTTCAAAACACAGCCACACAGTATGATAGTTTGAGAAGTCACTGAGGGCTCTCCTCAGGATCTGTGACGTTTTTTACCGTTTCCTTTCTTCGACTCCTGAAAATAACTGTTCCTACTTGAGTCACTGCCACTTATTTTTCCACGTCTTACCGTGAAAACCTAAACCTTGAATTCTTGAAGACTAATACCTCCGATCATTATCGAGAGTTTTCTCAAATGATCTCAATTATTTGAGATGTAATTAGCTATAGGGGTTTGCCCCTATAGGGAGTTACTTGGAACCTAGATAAAATAAACCTTATTTAATCTTTGCATTGGATAGGGGAACTTGTCGGTCATACATAAAACGTTCGCAGACCAAATAGATGTCACAAATCTCTTAGTTTGTAGGATTGGGTCTATCGCCGACGTTTACACTTATCTTTCGGGAGGGTGTAGTATTCGCGGTATCGGGCACGATTATACAAACTATTGGACTAATGAAATCCATTTGGTCTCATTTTTCAAAAATTAAAACATACTACTTTTAAAACTCAAACTATATATCTATTATATTAAATTAAATTTTAAAAATTATTTTCATATCCATATTTTCAAATCATCAAAAAGTTGACCGATAGGGGTCTGTAACTCATCCCTAGGGCTTAGCATGTGTGGCCAATTTTCTATAAAATGGGCAATCAAGGACAAGATTTTCTTAATTTGAAAGACCTCTTGCACGATGCATTACTCAAGAAATCCTCATGCATAGTGCAACCTATAGTGTCGCCTATTAGTTGCCATTGGCTTCTTTTCTTGTCTACCTTGAGATTCTAAATCCCAATCCATGGCTCTAGGATAAACTTAACAAACTAGTATGGATTTAATAACATGAGCACTCCATTTCAAGTTTCTAACCGTAATATTATTGTCCAAAACAAAAAAATATTGACTTATGACTCCTAACTATTGCCCACTGATGTCAAGTATAAAATGTCACAGCTAAAAGCCTATAACATAAAAAAATCACTGACGTTCATCAATTCAACACATAAAAAAATGAACTTTTCCTTTCATTCTCCTTAAATTGTGCTCCTCTCAGCCACTCTAGAGCTATCATTTGATTCCACCACTCGATGATCGTCCTACGTGTCACCCCAAGGCAATAAAGGGGTTTGTCCAATTTAGGAGACTAGGAAGCACCATGCCAAAATGTATTGCACACCACAACCACTATAAACTCACCATCATCTCTCCCCTCACCAAACCATATCCCATTGACTTCATCTTCACTATATTGGGATAACTTGTCAATTTAACTATTAGGTCCATTTCTATCTTATAGAGTCTTACTAATGGGGTAACCAACCTCTAACAAAAATAAAGTTCTCAATTAATACTAGGGTAAAAATGTTATTGGCCCTATTAACACTCCTTGCAAGGTTCATAGTTCATCATTATAGCTATCAACTAGTCGAAGTGAATAGAAATCATGACACATAGAGAAGTTAATGCAAACAATAATGTTGGATATCTTTCGAAATCATAATGGCTGCCACTTCTGTTTGTTGAGTCATCATTTTAGAGAATGGCATATTGCAAGATTTGCAAGTCACCACTATATTGATGGGCAGTACTTCATTTATTATCCTAGGGCAATTTACCTAATAGAAGCCTTCAACGAGACACTTAAGCGGCTTATTAAGAATCTATTTTCCATTAACAAATGAGAATGGCATTACAACTTGAAATAATCCTTGTGGGTTAAGGACTACCAACATGCTAAAATATTCAACACCTTGTACAATGGCTTATGAATTTGAATCTATCTATATGTAGATGTTACCTATTAGGTGTGGCTCTTAACCATTAGCCTACCCACGAAGAGAATGGTCAGCTTCAACTAGAAGAGCTCAACGCCTTAAATGAGTTTCAACTTCAAGCGCGCCGCAATCTATAGCATTACCAAACCTACATAACCTAAACTCATGCTCCATTGGTTTATTGAGGACCTTCAAAGTGGAAGACCTAATATTTATGTGACATCAACATATTATCACTCTACACCACCAAGGGTTTGAGCATACCGCAAAAAGCTCCTTTATCATGGAGTAAGCATTCAAAGGCAAGGAGTCTATCCCATTATCATGGAGTATGCATAATAAAATAGCGAGCCTATCTCTTCGTTTGATTTTGTAGGTACATTATTGATCCCCTAAATTAATGGGTGGTACTTTAAGTATTATACCTAGGTGGTGTCTCCTTCAAATTTAGCGTCTTATGGATTGAGCATAGATTAGGCAGCACAAGCCAACAATTGTTGTCCCCCAACTGCTTGATAAAGCTTAAAGGCAACCCATTTTAGTTCTCTACAAGTCGAATGTGTTCTAGGTAACAAAAACTATAGCACATCTCATTAGATTTCCAACATATTCCAAACCCACTTTTGGTTTGTCTCAAAACGAGGTACACCCATTCTAAATCTATAAAGTCTAACCATTTATCCTATTTTAGCTCCTTATGAACTGAGTATGGTTTAGACAATCAACACCAACATCGACATCCTATAGTTCTCTATTTAAGTGTATGTTTTTAATTTACATTTTTTATAGAGAATCTTGATTTAACTCCCTAGACATCAAATATGGTCTTCATTAATAAAATGCCTGAGAAAACAGCACTAAATCAATATTGTAGCTTATGTCCTTTCAATTTATTCCTACAAAGGACAATCTGCCTAAGGTTCATAGAACTTAACATATTTCCCTTAGTTTTGCTCCATCAAATAGACTATGATTTGGGTAAACAAATTAACATGAGTATTTCCTCGTTACCTAGTGGAGTGCAAACTCTTGTTTATCTACACTAGATTTGAGTATAGTGACCATGTAGAGTTGCACCTTGCTTGTCGATCTTTCAGTCCAGATGCCTTAATAATTTTGAAATTAATCTAGATAACCAAAACTAAAACATTATTAAAGATCTTCTCGGATCTCATACTCAAGTCTCTAAAGGGCCTCCCTATTAAAATCAACCCATGAATACAACAATAGTTCATCTATCATGTGAATTAGGTGTACGACAAAAACCTTTAGGGGAGAAATTGAATTAGTAGATCACATATTTTGTATTTCTATTCTAGCTTCCTAAAGATCAAGCTTGATTTAGGTTTAAAAAAACCAAAATTTTCTAGTAGAACAACTGTTGAAAAAAATTGTAGACTCTCTGCCTCTTCACGAGTCAAGCTTAACATACCATATCATAACATTCCTTTCAATGCTTACGAAATCTTCATATTCGTTCTTCTGGCCATTTGAGTACATATAAACATGTCATTGACTTGCAACTTTAAAACCCTTCTACTCTTAAGTTCTTAGCATTTTCCTCTCTTGTATGGTTGTCCCAACAACAACAACAACAACAACAACAAAGCCT
>NW_018221685.1:0-502 GCF_001263595.1 Phalaenopsis equestris
TAATAATCCTTGCCTGAAAAAAAGAAAAAGAAAAATAAAAAGAAAAAAATAATAAGAAAAAAAATGAGGGAGGAGGAGCTTGAGAATTAGTGCCTAATCAAAAATTAGTTCCACATTTGATTTTTTTTAAAATATAAGACTTGAGAAACTCTTAAGCTTAAGGATATAAGTAAAATAATTCTTAATAAACTTTTTTTAAGTGGAGATAATAAAAGGACTAAATTCTATATTTGGAAAATCTACAATATTTCTGAATTAGAGAGGAACTCATATTTTCATATTTCTTAACATTAAAAATTTCTAAACTTTAAGTTGGTCTCATTTACTAAATATTTTTTTTTCTAAATTGGACTACTATATTTCTAAATCTAAATTTTAGAAAATCCTAAAGAAACTCATATACATATAATACATATTTAGTTTTTAAAGATTGAAGTGTCGCTTGAGGACAAGTAACATTTTAAGTTTGGGAGATTTTGATACACCTAAAATATATAGTGTT
>NW_018221685.1:580-1059 GCF_001263595.1 Phalaenopsis equestris
AGTTGAAAATTGTGCTAAAGTGTTTTGGTGCCTAAGCGCTAGAGCCATCAATTAAGCGTCGGTTAAACAAAGAAGGTCGCGCCTAAGGGTCAGAGGCCCTGCGCTTAAGCGTCAGAGGCAGTTATTTGACGGGTTAATTCATTTTGCTGAATTTTAAAGGGACATTTGAGGCACCTATTGGCTAAAGAGGGTGGTGCAAGTAAAAAGGATCAAATTTGGAGCAAAAGTGCAAAAATGGTGCAAAAGTGTTTTGGCGCCTAAGCGCCAGTAAAACAGAGAAGGTCGTGCCTAAGCATCAGAGGCCCTGCACTTAAGCGCCAGAGGTAGTTATTTAACGGGTTAATTTATTTTGCTGAAGGCACCTATTGGCTAAAGAGGGTGGTTACGACCACTAGAAAGAAAAATATGATTAAAAGACTTGTGAAAGGAGACATCCCTTGAAACATACATCGAATCAGGACACATTTTGAAGAGATACC
>NW_018221686.1:0-3365 GCF_001263595.1 Phalaenopsis equestris
AATTATTTTATCGCTCAATAAGCTTTATGTTCTAATTCAACTGGAAAGTGACAAGTCTTCCTAAAAATTAATTTATATGGGGACATTCCTATAAGTGCCTTATAAGCTATCCTATATGCCCATAATGCAGTATCTAATCTAATAGACCAATCCATTTTGTTAGGATTTATACTCTTCTCCAAAATTCTCTTAATTCCACGTTTAGATACTTCCGCTAAACCACTAGTCTGAGAATGATAAGTAGTTGCGATTTTGTGTATTATATTATATTTGCCGCCAAACTTGCAAGTGTTGCATTTCTAAAATGAGATCCTCCATTAGTTATGATTTCTCTCGACATTCCATATCTTGTAAAAATATTCTTAATTAAAAATTTTGAAACACTCCGAGAGTCACATCAAGTCACATCAAGGTAAAGCAATTACTTCTATCCATTTTGAAACATAATCTACCGCAATCAATATATATACATTTCCAAATGAAGGCATGAATGTCCCATAAAATCTAATCCCCATGCATCAAAAATTTTAATTTCCAAATTAAAATATAGAGGCATTTTATTTCTTCTAGAAATATTATCTACTCTCTGATATCTATCACATGATTTTATATATATATTAACATCTCTAAATAATATAGGCCAAAAAAATCTAGATTGAAGAATCTTAGCTATTGTTCTATAACCTCCAAAATGTCTTCCATATTCAAAATCATGACACATCTTAATTACATAATAGTCTCCCAAATTTCCTTATAAGGCGGACATCGTCTTATAATTAAGTCCTTAAAGTGTTTATATAAATGAGGATTATCCCAAGATTAAGATTTTGCATCATAAATGAATTTCTTTTCATGCTATCTTGTCAATCGATATGGTAAAATACCACTAACAATATAATTTACAATATCAGCATACCAAGGTATTTCCCATCCTTTTATGGCATAAAGTTGTTCATCAGGAAAAGTATATTTAATCTCTCTTTCAGAATCAATAATTTCTTCTTTTTCTAACCTCAATAGATGATCAGTTATTTGATTATCAGTCCCTTTCTTATCAACTACCACATGATCAAATTCTTGCATCAGAAGTATCCATCTAATTAATCTTGGTTTAACATCTTTCTTTTGCATTAAATATTTAATAGCAGAATGGTCAGTATGCACAACACATTTATTTTCAATCAAATATGATCTAAACTTATCAAAAGCATACACAATGGCTAATAACTCTCTCTTGGTGGTGGTATAGTTAATTTGAGCATTATTAAGAGTCTTACTAGCAGAATTTATGACCTTGAAAATCTTATCATATTTCTGCCCTAAAACAGCTCCAATTGCATAATCACTAGCGTCACGCATTAGTTCAAAAGGTTTCTCCCAATCCGGTGAAACAATTACAGGAGCAGTGATCAATTTTTCCTTTAAAGTTTCAAAGGATTTAAGGCAATCTTGGTTAAAGTCAAACTTTATATCTTTTTATAGAAGTTGGCACAAAGTCTTAGTAATTTTTGAAAAATCTTTAATATATCGCGTATAGAATCTAGCATGTCCTAAAAAGCTCCTAGCTCCTCTTACATTAGTTTGTGGAGGTAGGTTCGATATAAACTAAATTTTTGTAGGATCTACATCCATGCCATTTTCTGAGATTTTATGTCTAAGAGCAATTTCACCTGCAACCATAAATTGACATTTCTCCCCATTCAAAATAAGATTAGTCTTTTTATAACATTCCAGAATATTTTCTAATTGATTTAGACATATTTCAAAGGATATTCCGAATACAGAAAAATTGTCCAAAAAGACTTCAATCCCTTTTTCAATCAAATCATTGAAAATTGACATCATACATCTTTGAAATGTTGCAGGTGCATTACATAATCCAAAAGACATTCGCCGAAAGCAAAAGTTCCATAAGGACTAGTAAATGTTATTTTCTCTTGATCCTTAGGAGCAATAGGTATTTGGTGATAACTAGTATATCCATTAAGAAAACAAAAATATTTGTGCCCAGCTAATCTATAAAAAATCTGGTCTAAAAAGGGTAAAGGAAAATGATCCTTCCAGGTGGCAGAGTTTAATTTTCTATAATTTATGCAGCTTCACCATCGAGTGACTTGTCATGTTGATATTAATTCATTATGCTCATTTGTCACTACAGTCACCCCTCTTTTCTTCGGAACATAGTGAATTGGACTCACCCAAGCACTACTTGAAATAGGATATATTATTCCCGCATCTAACCATTTTATAATTTCTTTCTTAACCACTTCTTTCACCATATGACTCAATCTCTTTTGAGGATCAATTCTTGGTTTAAGTTGATCTTCCAAAAAAATTATATGCATACAGATTGAAGGATTGATTCCTTTAATATCAACTAATGTCCATCCAAAGGCTTTCTTGTATTTTTTCAAATTTTCTAACAATTGTTGTTCTTGAGCATCATTTAATTCTAAGGAATTTATGATAGGTAGTGTAGATGAATGTCCTAATAATGCATACTTCAAATGTGTAGGAAGTGTTTTTAATTCTAGTTCAGGGCGTTTTTCAATAGATGAAACCATATTGTTGTTATTTTCAACAGGATCTAACATTTCAATTTTTTCTTGAACATAATCCAGTTCTTCCATACTCACTTCCATAGACTCATCTTGGATTTTATCCTCATTTTGATATTCCATATATTCCTTTTTAAATTCATTTTCATATGTCTTTTTTAAATATTCATGGCTTAAATACTCGTTAATATCCATTCTAAAGCATTCAATCTCTTATTATTTTACAATATTAAATGTAACCTCTTGATCACTAACTCTCATAGTTAGTTCTCAGTTCTGCCCATCTATCAAAGCTCTTCTAATGGCTAGGAATGTTCTTCCTAAAATAATAGGAATTTCCTTATCTTCCTCAATATTTAATACAATAAAGTCCACAGGGAAGATAAATTTATCAACTTTTACTAAAACATCCTCTATATCTTCTTTAGGATAGGTAATCGATCGATCAGCTAACTGAAGAGTTCTAGTTATAGGTGAAATATCTCCTAAACCCAACCTTCTAAAGTTGATAATGGCATAATATTAATACTGGCTCCTAAATCACATAAAGCTTTTCAATAAAATCATTCGCCAATAGCACAAGGAATTGTAAAACTTCCATGGTCTTTAAGTTTTTTTTGGAAGCTTATTCTGAATTATAACACTACACTCTTCACTCAGTGCAACCGTCTCATTATCTACAAATTTCATTTCCTTATTAAGTATATCCTTCATGAACATCACATAGCCTGGCATTTGTTCGAAGCTTCAACAAATGAAATGTTTATCGTTAATTTCCTCAAAATTTTCAAAAATTTCAAAAATTGA
>NW_018221686.1:3391-19354 GCF_001263595.1 Phalaenopsis equestris
TATACTTCTGCTTCAATCTTTGAGGAAATGGAGGTGGTGGTCTTTCTATAGTGATTTTCATTGGTTTAATAGGAATTTGTACTTCAAACTGAAAATCTTCACCAGAATTTTCATTTTTCACCCCATCTTTTCCAATTTTAACTTCTCGTTGAACTCTTTCTTCTAATTCTTTTCCACTTCTCAGTTGAATAACTTTAATTTGCTCCTTTTTTTGATCTTTCGGATTTACTTCAACATCACTAGGAAATTTTCTTGGAGGTCTATTGCTAAGTACAGTAACAATATATCCCAATTGATTTTCCATGTTTATGATTGCAGCTCCTTGACTATGTTATTGACTTCCCATTTGCAATATCAATTCTTCCATTGATAACTTTTTCTCCTTAGTTTGCAAATTTTTAAATCCTAAGGGGTAATAAGGTTTATAGGCTTGATTTCCTTTTTGTTGAAGCTTCCCACTGAGTTCATAGAATTATTTTCCCATTGTGGATTTGAAGTATTTGAGTTACTATTACTCCAACTAAAGTTTAGATGATTATTTCATCCAGGATTATAATAATTGGCATAAGGTTTATTAGAACAATTGTTTATAGCATTTAAACTCTCATAATAAGATTGAGATTCTATCATTTGTCCCAATGAGTTCTCCTCAAGAACAGGTGTCGTTTGAGAATAATTCATTCCATATTGATCAATCTTCTTTGATATAACAGCTATTTTAGCAGCTAATATAGATATTGCATCAGAATCATGAACACTGGCTACTCTTTATGGATTTACCCTTTCTGAGGGCCACTGAAAATTATTAGTAGCCATCCCTTCAATTATTGAATATGCTTCATCAAATGGTTTTGACATAAATGATCCACCAACATCAGCGTTAATTATCAATCTAAGAAATAGAACCAATCCATTATAAAAAGTTGGAATTATTAACCAATCTGGCAACACATGGTGTGGACACTTCCTAAGAAGATCTTTAAATTTTTCTCAGGCTTCATAATTTGACTCCCCTTCAAACTGACAAAAAGATGTAATATCATTTATAAGTTTAACATTTTTTGAAGGTGAGAAATAGTTAGATAAAAATTTTTGTGATGAATCTCCCCAAGTTATTTTAGATCCGGGTGCTAATGAGTTTAACCACATCTTAGCTTTATCCCTCAATGAAAAAGGAAAAATTCTAAGTCTGACAACATCATTCGACACTTCATTATATTGAAATGTAGCACACAGTTCTAGGAAACTAGTAAGGTGTAAATTTGGATCTTCAATTGGTGTTTCTCCAAACGAATTGTTTTGTACCATTTGGATAATAGCAGATTTAAGCTCAAATGAATTGGTAGTTACAACAGGGTTTTGTATAATCAAATAATATTGATCTGTTGTAGGATTAGTATAATCCCTTAAAAATTGCTGATGATTTTCATTTTCATTTCCAAGATTACTTGAGTTGCAAGCCATTTTGCTAAAATGATTTTTCTGTTATTATAGTTTTCAAATTTTTCTAACAATTATTTCTATTTCAGAATCGTAAGGTACTAGGTTTTCAGTTCTTATACTACACATAAACAAGAAAAAAAAAGTAATTAAAAATAAGCAATACACTTAACATAGAAAATGTTCAAACTAAACTAAAAACACTTTTTTTATATAAATATTTTTTAAAATAAAATAACTAATATTTTCTATTACTTCCCTAGCAACGGTGCCAAAAACATGATGCGACGGGAATTTGTTAAGCTTAATAATAATGATGCAATGTAACCCAAACTATAATATAATTTTAATGAAAATAATTTATCTTTAAAAACCTATTTAAAAACCCATTTTTTTTACATACTACGCAAGTATAAATATCAATCAAGTAATATAAGGCTTTAATGAAGTCCTAGATATCGATCTCACAGGGAAATTGGAAATATATATAAGCTAGTTATTTACTTTCTATTATAATATAAAAATAAAGTAAAGTGCTAAGTTTGAAATTAAACTACTTAAGTGAAATGCTACAAAATATGCAGATGTATGACTATAACAAGTAAATCAAACTAAATGTTAAATTTTCAAAAGTAATTTGCTAAAATAAAATAAAGGTTTTTGTTCACAAAAGTTCAAGTATGAGAAAACATCCTTCCCCTTTACAATGAAAATATGGCTTATGATGAAATTAAAATCATTTGAAAAATATATTTAAAAATTGTTGTGTGCCAAATAGGAGCAAACCTATTCTCTACCCTCTTTGGTCGCTATAAAGAATATTGACTAATCCAAAGTTTGGCCGCTAATTCCGTGCTTAGGCTGGGAGGATACCAGCTATCACTCTATAACTCCCACTACTCCCTCCCCTGAGGGCTAAAATGCTCGCATTAGTTTCCAATAAACTGAACCAAATTGGGGATTATAAACTGTCTCTTTCAATTCTACCGCCATCAAAGTATATTTCTCTTTTTATTTGCACCCAATCCAAGGGAAGAAATACACTCCCATGAAATCAAATGTGATTCTGCCTTTGTAGTAAAAAACATATGCCATTTTCAAAACATATAATTCTCAACACATTTTAACAATTCATTTGACCAAATCAAAAATAAAATGAAGCTCAGAGTTATTGATTCGGGTGCTAATGAGTTTAACCACATCTTAGCTTTATCCTCCAGTGAAAATGGAAAATATCTAAGTCTGACAGCATCATTTGACACTCCCTTATATTGAAATATAGCACACAATTCTAGAAAACTAGCAAGGTATAAATTTGGATCTTCATTTGGTGTTCCTCCAAACTAATTATTTTGTACCATTTGAATAATAATAGGTTTAAGCTCAAATGAATTGGCAGTTACAGCAGGGGTTTGTATACTCAAATGAATTTTATCTACTGTAGGATTAACATAATCCCTTAAAGGTCTCTGATGATGTTCATTTTCAATTTTAGCATTACTTGAGTTGTAAGCCATTTCGATAGAACAATTTTTCTCTTTTTTTTGTTTTCAAATTTTTTCTAACAGTTCTTTCTAATTCAGAATCGTAAGGTACTAGGTTTTCAGATCTTATACTACCCAAAAACAAAATAAAATAAGTAATTAAAAATAAGCAATACACTTAACAAAGAAAATGTTCAAACTAAACTAAAAATACTTTAAAACATGATGCGACAGGAATTTGTTAAGCATAATAATAATGATGCAATGTAACCCAAACTATAATATAATTTTAATGAATATAATTTATCTTTAAAAACCTATTTAAAATCTCATTTCTCATTTACATACTACGCAAGTGTACATATCGGTCAAGTAATATAGGGCTCTAATGAAGTCCTATATATCGATTCCATAGGGAAGCTAGAAATATATATAAGCTAGTTATTTATTTTCTATTATAATATAAAAACAAAGTGAGGTGCTAAGTTTGAAATTAAACTACTTAAGTGAAATGCTACAAACTATGCAGATGTAAGACTATAACAAGTAAATTAAAATAAATGCTAAACTTTTAAAAGTAATTTGCTAAAATAAAACAAAGGTTTTTTGTTTACAAAAGTTCAAGTATGAGAAAACATCCTTCCCCTTTACAATGAAAATATGACTTATGAAGAAATTGAAATCATTTGTAAAATATATTTAAAAATTGTTTTATGCCAGATAGGATAAATCTTATTCTCTACCCTCTTTCAAGGGCTATAAAGAACATTGACTAATCTGGAGTTTGGTCCCTGATTCCTTGGTTAGGTTAGGAGAATACCAACTGTCACTCTGGAGCTCCCACTAATCCCTCCTTCGAGGGCTAACATGCTCGCATTAGTTTCCAATCAACTGAACCAAATTGGAGATTATAATCTGTCACCTTAAAATCTTCCAATTCTATAGCCATAAAAGTATATTTCCCTATTTATTTTCTCCCAATCCCATGGATGAAATACTCTCCCATTAAATCAAATGTGATTCTCCCTTTGTTGTAAAAATCATATCCCATTTTCAGAACATATAATCCTTAACACATTTTAACAATTTAATTGGTCAAATTGAAAAGTAAATGATGATCGGAGTTATAAATCTGAGTGCTAACGAGTTTAACCACCTCTTAGCTTTATCCCCCGGTGAAAAAGGAAAAAGTCTAAGTCTGACAACATCATTTGACACTCCATTATATTAAAATGTAGCACACAATTCTAGAAAACTAGTAAAGTGTAAATTTGGATTTTTATTTGGTGTTCCTCTGAACTATCTATTTTGTATCATTTAGATAACTACAGGTTTAAGCTCAAATGAATTGGCAGTTACAACAAGGTTTTCTATACTCAAATGAATTTCATCTACTGTAGGATTAACATAATCACTTAAAGGTCTCTGATGATGTTCGTTTTTATTTCTAGCATTACTTGAGTTGCAAGCCATTTTGCTAGAATGATTTTTCTCTTTTTTGTTTTCAAATTTTTTTAACAGTTCTTTCTAATTTAGAATCGTAAGTTACTAGGTTTTTAAATCTTTTACTACACATTAACGAAATAAAACAAAAATAATCAATACACTTAACAAAGAAAATGTTCAAACTAAACTAAAAACACTTTTTTCATATATATATTTTTTTAAAAATAAAATAACTAATATTTTTTATTACTTCCTTGGCAATGGTGCCAAAAACTTGATGCGTCGGGAATTTGTTAAGCTTAATAATAATAATGCAATCTAACCCAAACTATAATAAAATTTTAATGAAAATGATTTATTTTTAAAACTTATTTAAAATCCAAATTTTCATTCACATACTATACAAGTATACATATCGCTCAAGTAATATAGAGCTCTAATGAAGTCCTAGACATTGATCCCACAGGGAAGCTTGAAATATATATAAGCTAGTTATTTATTTTCTTTTATAATATAAAAAAAAAGTGAAGTGCTAAGTTTGAAATTAAACTACTTAAGTGAAATGCTACAAACTATGCAGATGTACGACTATAACAAGTAAATCAAACTCAATGCTAAACTTTCAAAAGTAATTTGCTAAAATAAAATAAAGGTTTTTTTATGACGAAAGTTCAAGTATGAGAAAACATCCTTCACCTTCATAATGAAAATATGGCTTGTGAATAAATTGAAATCATTTGTGAAATATATTTAAAAATTATTTTGTGTCAAATAAGAGCAATCATATTCTCTGCCCACTTTCAAGCGCTACAAAAAACATTGAATAATCCAGGCTTTGGTCCCTAACACCGTGGTTAGGCTGGGAGGATACCAACTGTCACTTTAGAGCTCCCACTACTCCCTCCCCCGAGGGCTAACATGCTCACATTAGCTTCCAATCAACTGAACCAAATTGGGGATTATAATCTGTCACCTTAAAATCTTCCAATTCTACATCCACGAAAGTATATTTTTCTATTTATTTGCACCCAATCCCATGGATAAAATAATCTCCCATGAAATCAAATGTGATTCTCCCTTTGTTGTAAAAATCATATCCCATTTTCAGAACATATAATTATCAACACAATTTAACAATTCAATTGGCCAGACCAAAAAGTAAATGAAGATCTGAGTTATAGATCTGGGTGCTAACGAGTTTAACCACATCTTAGCTATACTCCTCAGTCAAAAAGGAAAAATTCTAAGTCTGATAGCATCGTTCAACACTCCATTATATTGAAATATAACACACAATTCTAGAAAACTAGCAAGGTGTAAATTTGGATCTTCATTTAGTGTTCCTCCAAACTAATTATTTTGTACCATTTGAATAATAATAGGTTTATGCTTAAATGAATTGGGAGTTACAACAGGGTTTTGTATACTCAAATGAATTTCATCTACTATAAGATTAAAAAAATCTAAGATTAACAAAATCCCTTAAAGGTCTCCGATCATGTTAATTTTCATTTCCAGCTTTACTTGAGTTGCAAGCCATTTTGCTAGAATGATTTTCCTCTTTTTGTTGTTTTCAAATTTTTCTAACAGTTCTTTCTAATTCAAAATCGTAAGGTACTAGGTTTTCAGATCATATACTACGCATAAATAAAATAAAACAAGTAATTAAAAATAAGCAATACACTTAACAAAGAAAATTTTCAAAATAAACTAAAAACACTAATATATTGATTTATTTAAAACTAAAATAACTAATATTTTCTATTACTTTCCTGGTAACGGTGCCAAAAACTTGATGCGATGGGAATTTGTTAAGCTTAATACCAATAATGCAATGTAACCCAAACTATAATATAATTTTAATGAAAATCTTTTATCTTTAAAAACCTCTTTAAAATCTCATTTCCCGTTTTCATACTATGTGAGTATACATATCGCTCAAGTAATATAGGGCTCTAATGAAGTCCTATATATTGATCCCACAGGGAAGCTAGAAATATATATAAGCTAGTTATTTATTTTATATTATAATATAAAAAAAAGGGAAGTGCTAAGTTTGAAATTATACTAATTAAGTGAAATGCTACAAACTATGTAGATGTACGACTATAACAAGTAAATTAAACTAAATGCTAAACTTTCAAAAGTAATTTGCTAAAATAAAATAAAGATTTTTTTTGACAAAAGTTCAAGTATGAGAAAACATCCTTCTCCTTTACAATGAAAATATGGCTTGTGAAGAAATTGAAATCATTTGTAAAATATATTTAAAAATTGTTGTGTGCCAAAAAGGAGCAATACTATTCTCCACCATCTTTCAAGTGCTTTAAAGAACATTAACTAATCCAGAATTTGGTCCCTAATTCTATGGTTAAGCTGGGAGGATACCAACTGTCATTCTAGAGCTCCCACTACTCCCTCGAGGGCTAACATGCTTGCATTAGTTTCAAATCAACTGAGTCAAATTGGGGATTATAATCTGTCACCCAAAAATCTTCCAATTTTACATCCATCAAAGTATATTTCCCTATTTATTTGCACCCAATCCCATGGATGAAATACTCTCCCATGAAATTAAATGTGATTCTCCCTTTGTTGTAAAAATCATATCCCATTTTCAGAACATTTAATTCTCAACACATTTTAATAATTCAATTAGTCAGATTAAAAGTAAATGAAGACCGGAGTTCAAATCATCACAAATTATTGACATTTAAAACCGTATAAAAGAAAATCAATTCTTCACAAAACCATTTCTTTAAAGTAGGGAGAGGGATAAATACAACTACTCAAAATTCATGAGCAGCATACGATAAAACACAGATTTCATATATAAAAACATATTTACAAATAAAAGAAATTAGAAAATAAAACTTATCTCACAATCCTTCCCAAGCAAATCCCTAGAAGTTCTCTCTAAGCCTTTCTCTCTTTATAAAATCTCCCAATTCTCTCTTAGAAGTGTAATGAAGAAGAAATCTTTCACTTTTCATCTCCTCTTACAACCCTAGAAGAAAATCCCCTCCTTTCTCTCTCTAACTCACACCTCTCTCTCTCTCTAACTTTTAGCGCACCCCCCCTTTTTAGTCTCTCTAGAGGTTCTCTTTTGTTTGATGGTTCTTCCTTCTCAAAAGAATCTCAATTCCCTCCAAAATTAAAAAGTCAAAAATTTTATATTTAAAAGATGTGCCTCCTTGATGCAAGAGTAAAATCCCTTCAGATTGAAACCTTCCAAAGTGTACAAATGCATTGAATCACTCCATGGGGTGCTTAGAACAAGTGTCCCTTTGAAAATTTGCAGAAAAATCATCTCGAACCACCTTAATTTAAAAAAGCCACGTTTGGTGCATCATGCGCCACTCTGACGCATCATGCGCCAGCGCTCTAGATTTTGGAACATCATGCGCCAAACCGTAAAATTGGCTGTTTTTGCTCCGAATTTTGCTCTATTTGTCATTTTTTCTCCAAATGCCTAAAAATGAAATACCTGCAGCAAAAACACAAAAAATTTTTTTCTAAATTGCAATATCACCAAAAATAGACATAAAAAGGGTACTAAAAACATTAAATTATTTTTGTGGATCAATGCTCAGAGTGTTTCTAAGTTTTTAAATACAAATATTTTTACAATATATGGAATGCGGAAAGTAATTATTACTGATGGAGGATCCCATTTTAGGAATAAGAAAATTGAGAAATTGATTAGAAAATATGATATTATGCATAGATTCTCTGCTGCTTATCATCCTCAGACCAGCGGTCAAACAGAGATATCAAATCAAGAAATAAAATGAATTTTAGAAAAAGTTGTAAATTCTTATAAATTGGATTAGTTTGTTAGATTACATACTGCATTATGGGCATACATAACTTCTTATAAAACTATTATTGGAATGTCCCCATATAGACTTATTTTTGGAAAAACATGCCACTTACCAGTATAATTAGATCATAAATCATTTTGGGCTATTAAGGAATTTAATTTCAATCTAAAAGTTGCTGGTGAGAAAAGATTATTGCAACTCAATGAACTTGAGGAGATTAGAAATGAAGCATATGATAATGCAAAAATTTTTAAAGAGAAAATGAAAATATGGCATGATCAAAAGATTATTAAAAAGAAGTTCGAACCTTGATAAGAAGTTTTATTATATAATACAAAATTAAGATTGTTTCCAGGAAATTTGAAATCTAGATGATTAAGACCATTTAAGGTAATTGAAGTCTATCATTATGGAACTATTGTTATTAAAGATTTTAAAACTGGAAAGATATTTAAAGTTTATGAGCATCGATTGAAACATTATTATGAAGGACACACACCATAATTTAAAGAAGTTTTGATGTTGAGTCATCATGATTAAACAATGGTACGTCGGGCTTACGATGACTATATATATGGCAACCCATCTATAAATCTTTATATCTATGTATTACTATATTTCTAATAAGTGTATTTATTTATTAGGAAATAATAATATTTTTTGAGTCCTACACATTATATATATCATAAATTAAGAATGACAAATTAAGACAAATATTGGTATTGGAGGAAAATTTTGAATGAAATTGAACAAAAAAATAAAATACGCGATTTTGGCCTCTACCGCCGACAGCGCCATCGGGAGTATCGACGATGTCTCGAGCAGTTTCGCATCTTCAAGGTGAATGCGACAAACTTTGGTAGGATTTTGCTCCTAAATAATCGCCGAGAGATATTTCTGAAGACCTAAAAATTACCTTGGATGACAAGAAACTTCCTAATTTTGAATTCTATGGCTTCCAGTTCCAGAAATACTTCAAGGTATGGAGTTTTTAATAAAAGAAAATTTATCAATTTTGACGCACAAAGATTTTACGACAAAGTCATTACAAAAAAGTGACTTCTCAAGGAGAGAGGCTTTGTCAATCATGGATTGAGTAATCCAAGTTCACTAGACCAGGGATTTATCTCACATTGCAGGAATGAGATTGAGTATTACTATTTTGGAAGATTTTGAGAAAATCCTTTGGTGAAGAACTCTTACTTAGTAGATTTAAGTTCAAAATGTTCCACATTATGATTTTTGGATTTTTTGGGAATTTATTTAGATTTTATCAAATTTTTGCAGATTACCATGGCACCAAGAATGAGTAAAGGAAAGAGAAAGGTGGATTTTGATGATAAAAAATTTGTCAATTACAAGACCAACATTTTCTCCAATAGTCTACTTACAACTAAAAAAGTAATTTTGGATTGAGGATTTAAAAATTTGGGAGGAGAAGTTGAAAGAATAATCAATGCTCGGCAGTGGGGGGATTTTTGTTACTTTACTGTCAAGACTATTTTTGGTGTAGGGGTGGGGTTTTTTGCCTTCTATGCCAATTTTAAGGAGACTTTTGAATACTATGTGTTTGTTCGTGAGAAAATGGTGGAGTTTACTCCACAGGAAAATTAAGAAATTTTATCAATTAGAAGATGTGTATAGCTGCCCGTACAAATCATTTTCTGCTACTAATGAGGACTTAGATGAACTTATTTCTTTTCTTACTGATGGCAGAGGAGCTTGGAAGGTGAAGAATGGCTTTAAGGTAAACTTTCCTCTTTCTATGTTAAATGTAGTATCTATAGCCTGACACTACTTTATTTCTGGAAGAATGATACCAACAAATCATCATAGTGAGGTTACAAAGGATAGAGCCATCTTGAACTTTTGTATCCAGCAAATGAGAAGGATACATGCAGGCTCTATTATTTATAAAAACACTCAATCTAATATTTTGGGAGAGACTACTGGTGGTTTAGCACACCCTGCCCTCATTTTCACACTATGTGAACAAGTAGAAGTTGATTTTAGAATGGATGAGGAGAGGATTGAACCTCTAAAATCTATTGGGCCTACCAATATTAAAACTTATGAATCTCATGTTGGATGGAGATATGGAAGTAGGACTAGGGATATTCCTTCTACTTCAAACACTCAATCTACTTATATGCATTATGTGTTATTTAATGTTTTAAGTTTTGTAGCTTTTCATATTAGCACCTGTAATATTTCAGAGTTATGTTTCAAATCAGAACCTTCAACAGGTAAATCTTTTCTTTATGTATTAAATGTTTTCTTTCACCCTTTATTTTTTCATGTCTTCATGATAAATCTATTAAAAATTTAAGTTTGAAGGGGAAAGAAAAATTCCTTTTTAATGGAAAGAAACTTAATTTTATTTTTCCTCAATTAGTTATATTTTCAAAATATTTTAAAAGTTAGCATAACCTTTGATATTTGAGGGTAACTTTAGATAACTATATTTGTGTTTCTAAATATATGGTAAACTTAAGTAAAAAAAATTTAATAATAAAGGTTAATTTTAGATATTAAGATATTTAGTATGATATAATAAGTCTATGTTTTTCTATTGTAAGTAAAGGAATTTGTGTTTTTTAAGTATTAAAAATCTTAAAGATTCATATAAGAACAAAAGAATAAAACTTTATGAAAAATCATTAAAACTAATATAAATTTATAAAATGAAGGAATGTGAAAAGTTTTTAACTTTAAAAAGAAGATAGTGAAGTTTAAAATCATTAAAGGCTATTTAGATAAAATAATCCTCACATGAAAAAAAAGAAAAGAAAAGAAAAATGTTTAAAAATGATATTGAAAAAAGAAAAGAAAAAGAAAAGAAAAAGAAATAAAAGAAAAAATGTGAGGAGAAACTTGAGGAGATGCCTAATTAAAAATTAGCTTCACTTGAATCAACATAAAGAAGAAGGCTTGGCTACATTTTCTAAACATATATTTAAGTATTAGCAGATTTACTAGTAAATTTTCATGAACTTCTTTTTCATATGGATATTCTAAGTGGCTTTAATATGAATAATCTGCAATTTTTCTTGAAAAGAATGAAGAATAAGAGATCTTAGACTTGACTTCTAGATATTCTTATACCTTTAGTATTAACTAGAGTTATTTTAAATTTTTCTTAAGTTATGTTATTGTATTTAGTGGACTAAAATATAGAAATCTAGAAGTTAAAATCTTCACCATGAGTCATATTTTTATGTAGTAAAAGAGTTACTTGAGGACAAGTAACATTTAAGTTTGGGGGATTTTGATACACCAAAAATATATGCATTTTAGACCCATATTTTATACTCATTCTTTATGATATTGCATTTTAAAGAAAGAAATTTTTCATGTTTTGTTGCAGGTTATTGATTTTTAGGACTTGGAGCAAAATAGAAGCAAAAAAGATGAAATTTGGAGTAAAAATGGAGAAGTTAAAAAATTGTTCAGCACCAGACTGGGCATCATTGTTTAGCGTCGACGGCATCGATTGGGCATTGACAGCCCTGTTTGACAGAGAACATGGATTTAATTATAGCCACTGGCGCCGACAGAGATAGAGTTGGTGCAGACACTGTTTTTAGACGATTTGATGAATTTGTACGCTTTTTGAAGAGTTTTTGGATGCACCTATTAGAAAACAGACCTTAGGCTCTATTTAGAGCATAAATTGATCAGAAAAGACACTCTTCAAGATCCTCCACTCTCTTGGTCTTTCTTTGCATCTCTTTGCCCCCCTTCGTGCCACTTTGCATTCTTCCATGCCATTTCACACCATTAGTCATTTTATTTTCTTTATAGTTTTGAATTTTTGTGGTGAGTTTAAGTGTGAATTCTTCATTAATAGTGTTGGAGAGTCAGAGAAGTGAGAGATTTCTTCTTCCTAAATTTCTTAAGAGAGGCTACAAGGGATTGGCTTTGAGAAAGAGTTTCAGATAAGTATTATTTGTTTATTATTGTTGTATGAACTTTCTTTTATATATGAAATTTGTGTTTTGTTGTATCTTTCTCATGAAGTCTGAGTAGTTACCTTATGATCTGGGAAACGGAGTATGAGTTCTATAAGAAAGTGAGAATCACATTTAAGTCCATGAAGGAGTATTTTGTTCATGGAATTAAGTGAAAAAAAATAAAGAAATATACATTATTGAGTGTAGAATTGGAGATTTTTAGGGAGATATACTAAAATCCCTAATTTGATCTTAGTGTTTAAGAACTAAAGCGAGAGTTAGCCTTCAGGGCAAGGGAATTGGGAGCTCTGAAGTGGGAGCCTGTATCCTCCTAGCCTAGCCACGGATTTAGGTACTAAACTAGGGATTAGCCAATGATTTTATTAATACTGAATCAGGATAGAGAATTAAAATTGCTCCTATTTGGCACAATACAAATTTAAACCATTTATCTCATCTCATTTTACCAAAAACTCATTGTAGTTTTTAGTGAGAAATGTGTTTTTTCATATAAAAAAAACTTCATCACATAAACATAGTTTAGTAGTTACCATTTTAAACTTTGCATTTAAATTTTGCTAGTAGTTGAAAATTTAATTTTGATAGTATCTCAAACATTCAAAATTCTTTTACATTTGGTTTAAGGGCCTTGGTATTTTCATTATATTTGTATGAATTTCCTAGTTAATTTATCATCTCAAATTTAAACCTTCCTGGGGGGATTGATATTTAGGACTTAAATAGAAATTCTTATATTACTTGATAAGGACACGTATACTTGAGTAGAATCTCAACATTAAGTGCTTAACGTTATTATTCATAAATGAACCCAATCAAGATTTTGGCACTGTTATAAAGCGGAGTCAACTTTATAAATTTTACACAACTATATTTTCGCGGGGATCATCGATCAAGAGAGAGTGTTGGATGCACCGCTTAGAAGAACTCAGCGTCGCAATGCCAATCGATGCAAACATAGAGCCTTCATACGAGAAGAAAGAATATGAAAAAAAGGGAGGAGGTCTACTTACCCCAATTTCTAAGGGGATGATTTATGAGCCATGCAAGTGGGAGACCTCTTCTAGCCCACCTAGTACAGAGGATTAGTTAGAACTGGCCATAGAGTCGATATAGCCAGAAATGCCTCATGAATCTTATAAGGGTTGCCCGATTTGCAATGTTGTGATTCCCATGGAAGCATCTGCTGGAGGAGTATTCATTGAATGTCCAAGATGCAATGTTTTACATTTGGATTGGTATTCTTTTTTTCAAGAATTCACAGCCGTCAGTGTAGGAGGCGAGAGGCAGTGCATCCAAACGCTGAGTCGTACATCCCATTACCCATAGAACAAAATCAAACATGGGTTTCTGAAGATGTTGAGATGAGAGAATAGCCTCGACAGTCTCAGACTATTTCCACAGCAGAGTTAGAAAGAATGTGCAGAGTCCAAAGAAGAGAGTTCGGGTTCTATAAAGAAGTTCGAGGCAAAATTGTCAATATTTGGGAAGGGTTATAGCTGTACAATGTGTTCTTCTAAGAAAATGACAAAAAAAGAATTTTAGATTGTGTATTTGACCTGAGAAACAGAGGCCAAGTTGGTGTTTTGAAGCTGAGAACTTATTCAGAGTCGTGGAAATGGATGAACGGAAAAGGTATAACAAACATTCATTGTGGTTGTTGCTACAATTTTATTGAAGATAGAAATAGGACCCCCCCATGCATCTTGAGATACGATGAGGTGGATCCAATGCCTTATGAAATAAAAAGAATAGTTAAGAGGATGATTCAATGGAGTACACTACCACCTGACTGCATCTCAAACAGCTGCATAATTAATATTGACGAGAAGGGGATTGCATTCCTCCCCATATTGATCATCATGACTTCGTTAGACTTTTTTGCACAGTTTTTTTTCATGAGCAGAAGCAACATACTCTTTGATAATCAAATGTGATAAAGATAATAAGAAAAGAAAATGAAAAATTTGTTGAGTTTGTTTCTCTCGAGTTTGAGGTTTCTTACTCTTTGCTTGTGTAGCACGACTATCTTGGTTTTCACAAGTTTTCTTCACATCCCTGCGGAATTTCACATTTTGTACAAAATCTCACAAGATTTCACAAATTTTCCTCGCCAATGTCAATCTTCAAATGACACATATCTATGAACTTAACATCATAATTAATCCACACCATTTCTAATTTATTCTCAAAGACAGTACTGAGACGCTAATTCTTTTCCCATTACCTCATGGGTTGGATGTGAGTCCTTGAGATTTCTTTCCCAGTGTAGTGATGTGTTTTCAATAAGCTCTTGAGTTGGACGTTAGTCGTCTTATTTTCCTTCTCAACATTGTTTATGTCCACTACCTCTTAGGATGGATGTGAGTCATCAAGCTTTCATCCCCAAGGTAGTGAATTTCTCAGGCCTGATCAGCTCTTGAGTTAGATGTTAGTCATCGTGCTTTCCTTCTCAACCTGGTCTATGTCCATTGCCTCTGGGGATTTATGTGAGTCATTGAGCTTTCCTCTTCAATGTAGTAAATTTATTTTGCCTGATCAGCACTTCAGTTGGATTTTAGTCATTGTGCTTTCCTTCTCAACCTGGTCTATGTCCACTGCCTCTTGGGTTGGATGTGAGTCATCAAGACTTCCTCCTCAATGTAGTGAATTTACCGTTTGAATCAGCTCTTGAGTTGGATGTTAGTCTTCATGCTTTCCTTCTCAACCTGGTAAATGTCTACTATCTCTTGGGATGGATGTGAACCATAGAGCTTTCCTCCCCAAGGTAGTGAATTTCCCTTGCCGGATAAGCTCTTGAGTTGGATGTTAGTCGTCATTCTTTCCTTCTCAACTTGGTTTATGTCCACTACATCTTAGGATGGATTAGAGTCATCAAGCTTACCTCCCCAATTTAGTGAATTTACTTTGCCTGATCAGCCCTTGAGTTGGATGTTAGTCGTCGTGCTTTCTTTCTTAACCTGGTCTATGTCCACTTCCTCTTGGAATTAATGTGAGTCATCATGCTTTCCTCCACAATGTTGTGAATTTACCTTTCTCATCAGCCCTTGAATTGGATGTTATTCGTCATGGTTTCCTTCTCGATATGTTTTATGTCCACTGCCTCTTGGGTTGGATGTGAGTCATCGAGCTTCCCTCCCCAATGGCATTCCTATCAGCTATTGAGTTGGATGTTTGCCATCATGCTTTCCTTCTTAACCCGGTTAGTGTCAACCACATCTTGGGTTAGATGTGATTTATCTAGCTTTCCTTCCCAATGTACTAAATTTTCCTTTCTGATCAACTCTTGTGTTGGATGTTAGTCGTCGTGCTTTCCTTCTCAACCTGGTCTATGTCCACTTCCTCTTGGGATGGATGCGAGTCATCGAGCTTTCCTACCCAATGTAGTGAATTTATCTTCCATGACTTGGGATGGATGTGAGTCATCAATCTTTCCGCCCCAATGTAGTGAATTTGACTTTATAATCAGCGCTTGATTTGGATGTTAGTCATCGTGCTTTCCTTCTCAACCTAGTTTATGTTCATTGCCTCTTGAGATGCCTGTAAGTCATTGAGTTTTCCTCCCAAATGTAGTGAATTTATATTACTTGATCAACTCTTGAGTTGGATTTAAGTCACCGTGCTTTCCTTCTCAACCTCATCTATTTCTACTGCCTCTTGGGTTAGATATGAGTCATCGAGCCTTCCTCCTCAATGTAGTGATTATACCTTTCTGATCAGCTCTTGAGTTGGATTTTAGCTTTTGTTTTGCCTGATCAGCACTTCAGTTGGATTTTAGTCATTGTGCTTTCCTTCTCA